>NC_143567.1:75950000-76257500 GCF_054136105.1 Typopeltis vanoorti | reverse complement strand
TAAATTTATGTTCCTTGTATCATAGATAAGGAATTGAACCAGTCTTTCCTACCAAGGGGCTTCAAAGAAATCACTTGTAACACAAAGATTGGGAAGAACCACACAAAATGATAACAGGATAATAAATGCACAATAATGGGAAATATACTGCAAGAACTAGAAGAGTGAAATTATGAAAATGAAAATCCTGGATTAATGTTTACATTTCAAAGTGTTATATTAGCTAATATCACTTACCTGAAATTTTATATGATCCATATATCTCTGCAGAATATGTCATTAAAATCAAAGTTTAGGTCAAAGACTTGATTGTAAATTAAGGAACCATCTCATGTTTTACTTCATGGATAATGAATCTTACAAACAGAATGAAGTACTTCTTTACAGGACTAAGAGAACAGTATTATTTATTCCAGCCTAATTGTTATTAAGTCTGACACCATAGCAGCTGTCTTCCTGTCTCCAAGTTGACTAATGTAGACTAATGATCATCACTTGTCCCTTTTTTTGCAATTGGAGGTGACCAGTTATAGTTACTAAATGCAGAAATTTTTCAGTTTTTAAATGGTGCTAGTGTTGCCAGCACACGCACAGATATCTTTTCTTTTTTTTTAAACCATATAGCAAGCATCTGTTCTATAAACCTATTATGCTTACCATGTATGTATTTGAATCATGAGTAAACATCTGACAAACATTTAATTAAGAGTTGTGTAAATAACTAAAAAGTTACATGTAAAGGTCACCTAACTAGAAAGCAGAGCTAATCTAAGGTGGTATGGTCACTTAAACAGAATGGGCGAGGAAAGATTAGCAAAACAAGTGTTCTCTGCCAGGTTGGCAAGAAAACGACCCAGAAGAAGACCAAGATATAGGTGGATTGATACTGTACAAAGTTCCTTAGATGATAGAAATATAAGATCTAATAATGTTGGAGTCTTGACAAGTAACAGACTGATTTGGAGGAAAATTGTAGATAGGAAGTTAGTAATGATGTAATTTTTTTCATGTAGTACTATCATATCCTGTACGCCCCTTGAGGGTACATGGCAGGAATTTGATGATGATGATATTATTATTATCAGTATCTTATTTCTATCTTCAAAGGCACTTTTTACTGTATCAATCCACCAATATCTTAGACTTCCTCTGGGTCTTTTTCCTGCCAACCTAGCAGAGAACACTTGTTTTGCTAATCTTTCCTTTCCCATTATGTTTAAGTGACCATACCACCTGAGATTAGCCCTACTAACACATTCCTGGATGCTAACAATGTTATGTTTTTTCCTAATATCCTGGTTTTTAATATAATAATCCAACTGATGCAATCAGGGTTGCTTAAGGGTCAAAGCTGTATAACTGAGAGGAGACCTCCACATAGCCTTTAAAGGAATGCGGAGAACTGACCAGGGCTTCTGACCTAATGTCCAATCCTCACCTTCTCGTGGTGCACCCTGTTGGGTATCTACTTGGATACTGGACGGACGAGGATGGGCTGGCAATTTGGGATTTATCCGACCAAATTGTATTCTTATTGGTTAAACCAAAATATAGAATGATGGTACAACATGACAAAATTTCATGCCGGCTGGGGCGTCGCCCAGTTAAACAAGGCCCCCGTTGTTTTCGCCAGGGAACCAGGGTGAACAGCGAAAAGTCAGCCACTGGAACAAATCTGAAAATAAATCCCAACTCAACATCACCAGGGTTAAAGATCGGTACTATCAACGTAAGAAGCCTGAATGGCAAAGAAATGGAGCTAGCTGAGGAATTAGATAAGTACCAGATTGACATAATAGGGGTGACTGAAACAAAAAAGACCAAAACTGGTGAGATCTTTCTGAGCAATAAATACAAAATGTTATATTCAGGCAATGATAATCAAGGAAAAGAAGGAGTAGCCATAGTATTCAACACAAAATACGAGGCTAATCTTCTTGAATGGCAGTCAATCTCAAGTAGAGTAATGTGGGCAAATATGAGAATGGGGAACTGGACAATGAGACTTATTTGTGCCTATGGGCTCACAGAAGGTTCTACTAAGGTAGAAGTGGAGGAATTTTTTGAGGCTTTAGAAAAAGCAACTGATACAATGAAAAATGAAAAGTTGGTTCTTGTTGGGGATCTAAATAGCAGAGTAGGAAATGATTGTGAGACATACAAAAATATTTTGGGAAAATTTGGAGAAAAGAGCAAAGCTAATAATAATGGCAAATATCTGTTGGATTTCTGCTCAGGACACGGAATGGCTATTACTAACACCATGTTCCAACATAAAAATGTGCACAAATTCACATGGAGAGAAGAGGCCAGGAATAAGAAAAGTCTCATTGACTATGTTATTGTTGATAGTGATGTTTTCTCCCTGGTGCAGGACACCAGAGTGTACAGAGGATTTGAAATTGGAAGTGATCACTATTTAGTCTTGAGCAGGATAAAATTGAATTTCACATTGAAAAGAATAACATGTAAGAATGTTTTAAAGCGAATAAAAGTTGCGTAGCTCTCAGATATGAGCTGTAGACTAAAATACACGAAGATTATTGAAGAAAAAATGGAAGAGTTTGAGAACAGGAATCAAACCTTGGAGATTCAGTGGCAAACTCTGAAGAAAACATTGATTGATTCTGCCAGAGAGGCATGTGGTGAGGTTGTCTGTAAGGATAAAAAAATCAGAACTCCCTGGTGGACACAGGAAGTTAAAGAGGCAGTGAAGGAAAAGAAGACAGCATACCAAAAGTTCCTGTCAAATAAGTCAGCTTGTGCTCTTAGAGAATATAGAGATAAATGCAAGAATGCTAAACACTGTGTAAAACTAGCTAAACAAAAGTCATGGGAGGACTTTGGCAAGAATATAGAAAATAAATATCAAGAAGGTGGCAAAATATTCTGGAGGTTGTTGAAGAAGCTTAAGAATGGAGGAAAGAGTGCTGTAAAAGGAATTAGAGATGATAAAGGTGACGTGAAAACGGGAGAAAAAGATATCCTTGAAGTATGGAATAATTACTTTGAAAAACTGCTAAATGAAACAAGCAGTGATGACAGCACAGTGGTGAAAAACGCTGACCAGGCATGCAGTCAGGAATACATATCCATACTTGAAGTAGAAAAAGCCATCAAGGGTTTGAAATGTGGAAAGGCAGCAGGAGTAGATGATATTCGACCAGAAATGCTGAAGTATGGTGCTATAAGAGTCTTACAGTGGCTGCACTGCATAGTTCAGAAAGCCTGGACAGAGGGACGAATTCCCGATGATTGGAGTAGAGCTCTCATAGTACCCATATATAAAAAGAAAAATAGAACTGAATGTGAGAATTACAGAGGTATTTCCCTACTGAGTGTTCCTGGCAAGATCTATGCAAGTATACCTGAGAAATGGTTGAGAAGAATTGTGGAAGAAAAGCATGGTGAAGAGCAAGCTGGATTCAGGCCAAATAGAGGCTGTCAGGATCAGATCTTCACTTTACGACAAATAGTCGAGAAAGCACGGGAATATAACAAAGATCTGTATTTAAGTTTTGTTGATTTGGAAAAGGCACATGACAAGGTGCCAAGAGAGAAGCTATTCAATACGCTGCAGTTATATGGTGTCAATGGGGCATTATATCAAGCAATACTTAGTCTTTATTTGAGTTGTAAGTCAGCAGTTAGAATTGAAGGAAGTACAGGAAGATGGTTTAATGTTAAATCTGGTGTGAGACAAGGGTGTACATTATCCCCTCTGTTATTCATTATCTATATGGATCACATTATGAAGGAAAGTGGTATTAAACATGATATCAAAATTGGAGATGTTAATGTCAGCTCTTTGCTTTATGCGTATGATGTTATACTTCTAAATAAATCCGCTACAAGTCTGCAAGATTCTCTGACTAAATTGAATAGCTGTTGTAATAGATATGGTATGAAGGTTAGCAATAAAAAGACAAAGACAATGAAAATAGGCAGAATCATTGAAAATGTCAACTGTGTTGTGAATGGAGAACCTGTGGAACAAGTAAAACATTTCAGCTATTTAGGCACGATTTTTAGTGAAGATGGTAAATTAAATATAGAAATAGACATCAGAATCAGCAAAGCTGGTATGGTAGGAAGTCAATTGAATAAATTCATATGGAATAAAAGAGAAATTAGTCGGAACACTAAATTAGCTGTATACAAGACAGTGTTCAAACCAGTTTTAACTTATGGATCTGAGAGCTGGGTCAGAAGTTAAACACTTGACCAAAGACTAGAGACCACAGATATGAGAGTCCTGAGAAAGATTATAGGCGTGAACAGATGGCATCAATGGCAGTATCATATTAAAAACGAGGATATTAGGAAAGAACTTGACATTGTCAGCATCCAGGAATGCATTAGCAGAGCTAATCTCAGGTGGTATGGTCACTTAAACAGAATGGGCGAGGAAAGATTAGCAAAACAAGTGTTCTCTGCCAGGTTGGCAGGAAAACGACCGAGAGGAAGACCAAGATATAGGTGGATTGATACTGTACAAAGTGCTTTAGACGATAGAAATATAAGATCTGATAATATTGGAGTGTTGACAAGTAACAGACTGATTTGGAGGAAAATTGTAAGGATAAAATAAAAAATTGTAGGTTGTGATTTCTCCACACTTAACCATTCCCAGTTGCCTTTATCTCCACTTACCCTATCTGTTTCTTCAGACTCAACTCACCCTGTACATCCCCAGGTCATCCTATTGCTATACTGACCATTCTAATACAAACATTCACTATTACTTCCAATATCTTATACCATCTTGCAGTATCATTCTATCACATGGTACTACTAATCTCATTTACAATCACTTCATTCTCACCAGTTCCTCTCTCCTGATCTGCTTCACCTCTTACTTTCTCTGCTCTCTTCATTTGTTCCTCTTTGCAGCAATAGTCTGACTCTCACCAAATCCATTTAAATGTAACCTGTCACTTTTGTACATTTCCATCTTTCCTTCAAATGTATCCCACATGTTAACAATGTTCTCTCCCTTCTCACACATCTCTGCCAACATGCCATTCGTGATCCAAAAATTGTCCAACCGAGATTTAATGTAATACATTTCTTTATGTTTTTACTATGTTAAATGCTAACAGTAATAATAATTGTTTGCGGTTGTATACATTCATTTAAAAACATGGATGATAATCACTGAGTTCAAGTTACTGATCTGATTGGTGGAGTGGTCATTGCCTCAAATTCCTGCTCTAACAAGTTGTGGGATCAGATCCATGGGCATAGATGTCTTGTTGAATGTCTTTAGGTAGAGATGAATTTCATCACCTTGTGTGAGACTGAACCTGTTTACTGACTTGAAGTGACTCGAAACCTCCATTTGGTCTCAGAGCATGGAGATGCATCTGAATTATAACTTATAGCCAGTCATTTAATACTAATATGTATACATAGGATGTACACATATTAGTATTAATATTAGCCCAGTCATTTAATTTAATACTAATGATGTATACATCCTATCCACAAAAGGCTAATAACCTTTTGTGGATAGGATGCACATGTCAAAAATGACTAATCATTGTTATTGTAGCTTGTACTGTTTATTTAAAAGAAGTGTCTTTATTTCCTTATGTATTTAAGTTTTTTGTCAATTCTCTTTTTAGGCACCACGACCCAGTACTGGGCCACATAAGCTGAGAGAGTCATTGCCACTGATTATAATGTTAAGAAACAGAATGAAATATGCCTTAACATACGCTGAAGCAAAAAAGATTACCATGCAGCGATTGATTAAAGTTGATGGAAAAGTAAGAACAGATACTACCTATCCAGCTGGATTCATGGGTATGCCGAAATATGCTTGTTTATTTTATAGTATTTAGTTATGGTTTTGTCATTGGTGATAAGTAAGGTGTGTGAAACAGCAATTGAATAGAATGATCATTCCTTAAAACGTGTCAGTAAAACTAAAAATTTTTAATTACAAAACATCACTGCTTTTGTCTGAATATGTTGAAAGACCTATTCATTTAGACTAATCTTGGATTTTAAAACTTTCACCGTCTCACATGATGTCATCAACTCTCATTATAGTTAATCCATTCATAATTTGTGCTAAAAAGTCATGGCCCAAGTCCAGCAATGAATACTGCTATAAAAAATTTGCTTCTAGGAAATCTATTATAACAAATTATATTAGTTGTGTTAGAGTATAATTTAAAACACGAATTTTTAATGAAGAAATTAGTTGAATTTGAGTTCTATTACTAAATGAATTTTCATTTTATTTAAACTGAAATATCTTTGAATCGAATACTTTTATAAATATAACTATGCTACTAGTCACCGAATTAGAAAATTATGCTGATGTATGTAAATGTCACTTATGCAGCATATATGCAAAATACCTGGGCAGTAATCATTAAATTGTTGATCACAATGGAGAAAAACAGGAGCTTTCAGAGTTTGATAAAGAAAAGAGCAGAGCTGATTGGTATCTCAAAAGTTGAGATGTCCCAGGTGTTTAGTGGAAAAATAACCCACATTGCTTGTTTAAGAGGCATACCTGTATCAGGTATGCCTCTAAGATGATAATAATGCCGTTATTATCTTAGAGGGACCGTTAGCAGAAGGCAGGAGTTCGTGAAAATGAAAAGTGACCCTCATCTTCTGCAAGAAGAATTGGAAGTGCTCAGTAAGGAGGTTCTGGAAATTAAAACTGAGTTAAATGTGTTGAATGGAGAAATTAGAACTATGGAGATTACTTTAGCTGAAGTAACTAGAACAGGATTAAGTATGGGAGAGTCTTTGGTGATTGATGAAGTAATAAATAGTGTGGGAGTGATTGGGAGTCAACAAAATGAAAGCACAAGAGGTCTAGAAGAAATGAGATGTTGTGAGGGAGTTAGTAAAAAAGCATTGAGTAATGAAACGGAGAGTCATGCTGAATAGCGTAGAAACTGAGGCCGTGAGTGACTCTTGTTTCGGCTTGAATGAAGTTATGAGTGGTAAAATATGGTGATTCTATGATTAAGGGTATGGAGAGCGGTATGCCTTAGAAGTGCTTGGCTGGTGGAACAATGAAGAGAGGGCATGATGCAGAAAAGATGATAGTTATGGTGTGTACAAATGACCTGAGTGGAAGTATAAATCGGGTAGCAAAATTAAGTTGTTTTTGGCCCCTGGCCCCACCTGTTTCTATTGTCACCAGCTGCCACTGCCTGAACTCAGTGGCAGCTGGTGACAATAGAAACAGATTTAAGAACATTGTTAGATATCGTGAAGAAGAAAAGTGTCAATGGGAGGATAATGTGTGTGCTGCCTCATTTTGACAATTATGAGTTAAGTAGATGAGTGATGATAATGAATGATATGATTGCAAGAATGTGCAAAAAAATAGGTCTGGAATTTGTTGATGTATGGAGCATGCTTGAAGGCAAAAGACAGCTATATGCAAGAGATGAGTTGCATCTGACAATGGAAGGTCATAAGCGATTGAAGGAATTACTGTTTTTCTGAACAAGTTGAAGTAACTGGGCAGGGAAACTAAAATTGAAAAAGTTGAGTGTAAGAGGGAGAAACTTAAGCAGTGATTGTATATTTGTTGATCCTTATTCGCAGAATAGAGTGTATAAAAAAACTGCATGGGACTACTGAAATTAGTGACATGTATATCAGTTCTAAAGTTGGTACAAGAATTAAAAGGAATCTGCAATTTTTGTATGCTAATGCAAGAAGCATTCGAAATAAGAGGGCAGAATTTTTGGCATTAGTCAGTGCAATCTCACCAAAAGTTCTAGGGCCAGCTCTGACTGGCCCCAGAGACCGTACTAAGTCGCATTATACAATATTGCCACAAAATACTACAGTAATTTTTTTATTAAACAATAAAACCTGAATGGCAAAGAAATGGAGCTAGCTGAGGAATTAGATAAGTACCAGATTGACATAATAGGGGTGACTGAAACAAAAAAGACCAAAACTGGTGAGATCTTTCTGAGCAATAAATACAAAATGTTATATTTAGGCAATGACAATCAAGGAAAAGAAGGAGTAGCCATAGTATTCATCACAAAATACGAGGCTAATCTTCTTGAATGGCAGTCAGTCTCAAGTAGAGTAATGTGGGCAAATATGAGAATGGGGAACTGGATAATGAGAGTTATTTGTGCCTAGTTATAAGTAGAAGTGGAGGAATTTTTTGAGGCTTTAGAAAAAGCAACTGACACAATGAAAAATGAAAAGTTGGTCCTTGTTGGGGATCTAAATAGCAGAGTAGGAAATGATTGTGAGACATACAAAAATATTTTCGGAAAATTTGGAGAAAAGAGCAAAGCTAATAATAATGGTAAATATCTGTTGGATTTCTGCTCAGGACATGGGCTGGTTATTACTAACACCATGTTCCAACATAAAAATGTGCACAAATTCACGTGGAGAGAAGAGGCTAGGAATAAGAAAAGTCTCATTGACTATGTTATTGTTGATAGTGATGTTTTCTCCCTGGTGCAGGACACCAGAGTGTACAGAGGATTTGAAATTGGAAGTGATCACTATTTAGTCTTGAGCGGGATAAAATTGAATTTCACATTGAAAAGAATAACATGTAAGAATGTTTTAAAGCGAATAAAAGTTGCGTAGCTCTCAGATATGAGCTGTAGACTAAAATACACGAAGATTATTGAAGAAAAAATGGAAGAGTTTGAGAACAGGAATCAAACCTTGGAGATTCAGTGGCAAACTCTGAAGAAAACATTGATTGATTCTGCCAGAGAGGCATGTGGTGAGGTTGTCTGTAAGGATAAAAAAATCAGAACTCCCTGGTGGACACAGGAAGTTAAAGAGGCAGTGAAGGAAAAGAAGAAAGCATACCAAAAGTTCCTGTCAAATAAGTCAGCTTGTGCTCTTAGAGAATATAGAGATAAATGCAAGAATGCTAAACACTGTGTAAAACTAGCTAAACAAAAGTCATGGGAGGACTTTGGCAAGAATATAGAAAATAAATATCAAGAAGGTGGCAAAATATTCTGGAGGTTGTTGAAGAAGCTTAAGAATGGAGGAAAGAGTGCTGTAAAAGGAATTAGAGATGATAAAGGTGACGTGAAAACGGGAGAAAAAGATATCCTTGTAGTATGGAATAATTACTTTGAAAAACTGCTAAATGAAACAAGCAGTGATGACAGCACAGTGGTGAAAAACGCTGACCAGGCATGCAGTCAGGAATACATATCCATACTTGAAGTAGAAAAAGCCATCAAGGGCTTGAAATGTGGAAAGGCAGCAGGAGTAGATGATATTCGACCAGAAATGCTGAAGTATGGTGCTATAAGAGTCTTACAGTGGCTGCACTGCATAGTTCAGAAAGCCTGGACAGAGGGACGAATTCCCGATGATTGGAGTAGAGCTCTCATAGTACCCATATATAAAAAGGGAAATAAAACTGCATGTGAGAATTACAGAGGTATTTCCCTACTGAGTGTTCCTAGCAAGATATATGCAAGTATACTTGAGAAACGGTTGAGAAGAATTGTGGAAGAAAAGCTTGGTGAAGAACAAGACAAGCTGGATTCAAGCCAAATAGAGGCTGTCAGGATCAGATCTTCACTTTACGAGAAATAGTCGAGAAAGCACGGGAATATAACAAAGATCTGTATTTAAGTTTTGTTGATCTGGAAAAGGCACATGACAAGGTGCCAAGAGAGAAGCTATTCAATACGCTGCAGTTATATGGTGTCAATGGGACATTATATCAAGCAATACTTTATTTGAGTTGTAAGTCAGCAGTTAGAATTGAAGGAAGTACAGGAAGATGGTTTAATGTTAAATCTGGTGTGAGACAAGGATGTACATTATCCCCTCTGTTATTCATTATCTATATGGATCACATTATGAAGGAAAGTGGTATTATACATGATATCAAAATTGGAGATGTTAATGTCAGCTCTTTGCTTTATGCGTATGATGTTATACTTCTAAATAAATCCTCTACAAGTCTGCAAGATTCTCTGACTAAATTGAATAGCTGTTGTAATAGATATGGTATGAAGGTCAGCAATAAAAAGACAAAGACAATGAAAATAGGCAGAATCATTGAAAATGTCAACTGTGTTGTTAATGGAGAACCTGTGGAACAAGTAAAACATTTCAGCTATTTAGGCACGATTTTTAGTGAAGATGGTAAATTAAATATAGAAATAGACAATAGAATCAGCAAAGCTGGTATGGTGGGAAATCAATTGAATAAATTCATATGGAATAAGAGAGAAATTAGTCGGAACACTAAATTAGCTGTATACAAGACAGTGTTCAAACCAGTTTTATCTTGTGGATCTGAGAGCTGGGTCAGAAGTAAAACACTTGACCAAAGACTAGAGACCACAGATATGAGAGTCCTGAGTAAGATTATAGGCACGAACAGATGGCATCAATGGCAGTATCATATTAAAAATGAAGATATTAGGAAAGAACTTGACATTGTCAGCATCCAGGAATGCGTTAGCAGAGCTAATCTCAGGTGGTATGGTCACTTAAACAGAATGGGCGAGGAAAGATTAGCAAAACGACCCAGAGGAAGACCAAGATATAGGTGGATTGATACAGTACTAAGTGCTTTAGACAATAGAAATATAAGATCTGATAACGTTGGAGTCTTGACAAGTAACAGACTGATTTGGAGGAAAATTGTAGATAGGAAATTAATAATGATGTAATTTTTTTCATGTAGTACTATCATATCCTGTACACCCCTTGAGGGTACATGGCAGGAATTTGATGATGGTGATAAAACGTGTTGGAAATGATCAAAAAATAATAATTACAAGAAACATATTTTTTAAAACTACAATTTTTGGGCTAGTTATACAAATATGAGTGGGTCCTGGCTCCTATAGACGAGCCACCCCTGAGTGCAGGGTTAGTGATTATGGGGATTTTAATTATGGTGATATCAGTTGGGAGGAGGAAATATCATGTGGCAAAAAGGAAATGGAATTCATACATCTTCTACAAGATAATTACTTGAAACAGCACATAACTGAAGGGACACGTGGTGTGAGAGTGTTGAACCTGGTCATTGGTTCAGAGGATATATGCATAAGTAAGGTGTCCTCGTTACCTCCAGTTGGTGAGAGCTATCATGTGGTATTGACTTGGAAGGTTGCAAAATTTGTGAATTTCTCTCTTAAGAAGGGTATATACAGAACTACAGGTTAGGCAGTTATAAGAAACTTTGGAGTGAACTTGTAGCCATCCCATGGCAGAACATATTGCAGGGGAAAGATGTTAGCAGTGCATGGGATAAAATCAGTAGGTATCTGAGGAAGGCAATATCAGATTGTATCCCCAACAAGGTAGGTGTTAGATGAAGTAGTAGTATCAAGCTTGATCTGCAAAAATAGAAAATGTTATGGAGAATTTACAAGGAGAAAGGCGATCAGTACAAGACTCAATCTAGGAAGGTTACCAGCATAGTAAGGTAAGCTAAATCAGATTATGAGACGACCTTAGCCAAGGAGATCAAGGGTAATCCCAAAGAATTCTTCCGATATGTGGCAAGTAAAAGGAAGAATGACTTTGGAACGATAACTTTAGTGGGTGCTTGATGGTATTGAGTTGACAAATTCAGATGTAATAGTAGAGTTACTGAGTGATCAATTTTCAAAAGTCTATCATCCAAGTGAGGATATACCTGTAACAATAACTAATGTGAGAATTGAAGTTAAGAAATCAGAGGTACTTAGTATATTGCAAAATTTAAATGCAAGCACTGCTGTAGGTTTAGATGGAATATCAGCTTGGGTGTTACGTGAATGTGCAAAGGAATTGTCAATGCCCCTTATTTGGTTAATTAACCTAAGTTTGGACTCTATGGTCCCTAGGGAGTGGAAGGAAGGCAAAGTAATTCCTTTGCATAAAGGTAGCTCTAAAACTGTGGTAGTTAATTACAAACCAATCACCATCTCGGGAGTGGTGGTAAAAGTTGGTTAAAGACAAAATTCAAGAATGGGTGGATCGGGATATGATACTCTATAGGGGTCAACATGGTTTTGTTAAAGGTCGATCCTGCCTTAGCAATTTATTAACTTTTTATAATAGAATGACATCTGAGTTGGATAAAGGAAATGGCTACACAGTGGTACTGGATTTTGCTAAGGCTATTGACAGGATACCCCATGGAATACTGTTGTGCAAATTGGAGCAGATGAGGATGGATACTAAACTGGTGATATGGATAGGAGAATCAGAGCAGATCTTCCTGTTTGTCTGAAATATGATAATCCACATGAACAGGGAATCTGGTAGACACCTGGATAGCTGAGATGTGGGAGCTTGTCCTTTGGAGACATGAGGAATGTGGAGATTTTTCTGACGGGTCGAAAGGCCACACACATATTTAGTGGTTTTAACACTTTAGCTATGCGTTTGCTAACGCCTTGTACATAGGGGATAGGTATACGTGTAGGTCCTTCTGCATTTGAAGAGGATGCTGGAGCACGACTACTTAAAGCTCTGTTTATGAAGGAATTCTTATAACCATTGGATATGAAGGAGGAATTAATATATTGTAATTTTTTTGTAATAGTTCTTGTGAAGAACAAAAAGAGTGGGCTCTATGAACTAGTGTTTTTATAGACCTGCCTTTTGACTGGGATGGTGATGTGATTCAGTATGGATGTACTGGTCTGTATGAGTCTCCTTCCTATAGACTGTGAATAGTAGGTTACCATCTGGTTGACGAAGAATTAAGAGGTCTAGAAAGGCTAACTGCTTATTTACTTCTAGGGTGAACTGGATCCTTGGATGAAGTGCATTTATTTTTGAGAGAAATTGTTGTAATTCTTCTATAATGCCCTTCCATGTGGCAAAAATGTCGTCCACATATCTGAACCAAAGGTTAGGTCTGGGTGTAATGTTGTCAAAGATACATTGTTCGAAGTGCTCCATGAAGTAGTTGGCAGTAGCAGGAGATATTGGATTACCCATTGCTGTTCCTTCGATTTGTTGGTATAACTGGTTTTTGAAGGAAAAATTAGCCTTTCTAGATCTTAATTCTTCCATGTTGCTGTAGAAAGCTGTTAACTGGAGAATTGGTACAATAATAAAATTATGTAGGAAAGACTTATACGAGAAACTTTAATTTTCTGATTTAAAGTTTTATTTTAAATTTGGATTAAATTTTTGTAACCTTAAACCATTGTTAAACCATTATTCATTCTTTATTTAATTTGTCATCTTCACTAAAACTATGCCTAAATAGCTGAAACATTTTACTTGGTCTATAGGTTCTCTATTGAGAATGTACCTGATGTTTTCTGTGTTCATGCCAAATTTGTTACAGCTGTTATGTAATTTAGAGAGTACCGGAGACTTGCACCATGTGTATTTAGGAGTATATTGTCATCTGCATAAAGCAAAAGATCTTATTTTGTAATCTCCAATTCTAATATGTTTAATGCCACATTCTTTCATAATGATTCATATACGCTAGTGGCCAAAATTGTGGAAACCTTTTGGAAAAAGTGTATTTCTGAGGTTTGGCTCATAACACCACTTTTTTTAGAGTAATACCATAAAATTATATATTAATGGAAATATAATTTAATCAAGAATGTAATGCAATAACTTTTATGAAGGATTTTTTTTATTAGAACAGCAGTTATAAAGAAGAAAAGTGAAACACAGAAAAAATTAGATATACAAAAATTCTCACAATGTGAATTAATGCTTAGTTGGGTAACCTTTAGCGTTAATTACGGCCTTACAACGCCTTCCATGGAGTGAACCAAGTTTTTTAGTTCTGCAGCTGTTATAATGTGAAACCAAGATTGAATTATTGCTCCTATTAATTGGGTTGCTTCTGACTAATGAGTTTCTTTAGTTGGCTCCATAGATTTTCGATTGGGTTAAGGTCTGGGCTATTCCCAGGCCATTCTAGCAGTGGAATATGATTATCTTGAAATCACTTTTTGCACTCAGCAGCAACATGACATGGAGCTGAATCCTACTGAAATATAAATGCTTCATTATCTTGGAAAAGATCACTTGCAGAAGCTTCAGTTTGGGCTCAAGTATTTCATTTATGTATTTTTGGGTATTTATATTTCCATTAATCAAGCAAATTCTGCCCACACCTTTTGATGTCCTACAACCCCAGATCATAACACTAAGTGGGTGTTTCACAGTAGGTGTAATGCAGTCAGGATGCAAATCTTCTCCTTACTTATTTTATGCCATCACTACCAAAGACGGAGATTTTGGTCTCGTCACTCCAATAACACTGTCCCAGTGTTCCGCTGTTCAGTTAACATGGGTTTTAGCCCAGCTTAATCTTTTCAACCTTTGTTTGAGAGATAAAAATGGCTTTTTTTGTGGAATTCTAGCATTTAGACCAAATTCCTGCAGTCTGCACTGAACAGTCCTTGCACTCAACTTCACATTGTATTGCACCATTTCATCTTGTATACACCCAGATGATTTTCTTCTATCATCACTTGCTGTTGTGCACCTTTTCCTGCCTTTACCAGTCTGGTTTTGTAGTGACTGAGTCTCCTTATACCTCTTCAAAAATTTAGAAATGCCACCTTTGGTTATGTTTCCACAATTTTTCTTCTAATTTCTTCATAACTGTAGCCTTGTTCACTTAATAGTACTATTTTCCATCGCTTTCTGGATGACTAGTCAACTCTTTGCATCATTTCTTTAATTTTATTATGTTTTACAAGCTCACTAAATAAAAGAACACAAAAAAAACAACCAACTTGATAGCAATCACATAACACACTGACAAATGTCCTCCTCTCAGCTCCAATACATGACATCAATAGCTGAATCCTACTGTGACCTTTATTGGCTCGTTGCCAAAACACGATGACACCTGATTGGTTCTATAAACACTCATGCTCATTGGCTACATTCAAATGAAGGAAAGCTACTTCATATCAACCCTAAGCAAGTTGTGCTTCTTTTTTCTGGTTATTTGGCTATAACATTTCATAGAATACAGATAATTGAACAAATTTTGTGGCATTACATTCTTGATTAAATTATCTTTCCATTGATATATAATTTTATGATATTACACCAAAAAAAAAAAGTGGTGTTATGAGCCATCAAACCTCAAAAATACACTTTTTCCAAAAGGTTTCCACAATTTTGGCCACTAGTGTAGATAAGAATGAAGATAATGTGCATCCTTGTCTTACCCGATTTTACATTGAACAATCTTCCTTTATTATTTTCAATTCTAATTGCTGGTTTGCGTCTTAAATATCTGCTATCTATTGCTTAGTATAATTTTTCATTTACCCTATACAATTATGGTGTTTTGAAAAGCTTTTTTCTAATTACCTTGTGTGCCTTTTCCAGATCTACAAAACTTAAGTATAGATTTTTGTCATATTCCCATGAGAAATCATGGGAATATGACAATGACATATTCTTATGGGGGGGGGGGGGGTGGGCATGAAATATTTTAATTTTTCCAAGGTGGCCTTTACATCCATAAGTTTGGGAAGCACTGTTCTAAATTGTAAGAACAATGAAATTTGGCACACAGCATCCTTTTAACTTAACTGAGAGGAACAAATGTTCAGTAAGATCTCCCTCCCTCAATTATCATTGCATGTAAGCTTACCTTTGATCACATGCTTATCATCATCATCAAATTCCTGCCATGTACCCTTAAGGGGTGTATAGGGTATGATAGTACTACATGAAAAATTTTGAGATAATTCATTAGTTATGATACTTAAATATAAAGTATCATATATTTATGATACTTTATATTTCGGCAAAATAGCCATTATTTAAATTAAGGAGATATTAAATCCCACATTGTTTTAAAACCGAATAAGAAACTCATAGATTGGAATCAGAGAGTAACAGCGATTACTAGCGTGAGCTAATGCAAGTAGTCGTAGTACAAACACGGGCAACTTGCAGCAAAGGAGGTGAAGTTCTGATCGCTATTCTTGGTATTTTCCATAATGTAAAAACACATTTCCTAGAAAACGTATGCTGTTATTACATTATGGTGGGAGGTCACTACCCAGACCAGTTTCAGCCTTTATTGTGGCTTCATCAGTGAGTAGCTAGACCAAATTAATACCAAAGGGTATAGCGAAAAGAACTTATATACTCTGCTATATGAGTTGTCAAAAAGGTGCCCCATTAAGTTACTTAAATATAAAGAGCCAATAGGCTTCATTTCGGCGATATAAACATTATTTAAATTAAATTGCTATTCTTGGTATTTTCCATAATGTAAAAATGTCTTTTCACTATACCCTTTGGTATTAATTTGGTCTAGCTACTCACTGATGAAGCCTCGATAAAGGCTGAAACCGGTCTGGGTAGTGACCTCCCACCATAATGTAATAACAGCATACATTTCCTAGGAAATGTGTTTTTACATTATGGAAAATACCAAGAATAGCGATCAGAACTTTACCTATCTTTGCTGCGAGTTGCCTGTGTTTGTACTACGTATTAGGACTACTTGCATTAGCTCATGCTAGTAATTGCCGATACTTTTATTTTCTAGTTTTATTATACTATATTCGCCATGAAACTCTGATTGCAATCTTGAGTTTCTTATTCGGTTTTAAAACAATGTGGGATTTAATATTTTTTAAAAGTTTTTTTTTTTTTTTCTCCTCACTAAACTTGTCTTGATGTTTGTTTTCATGACCCTGAATACATGGATGCAAAATCTCCATTGAAATAGAAATAACATTAAGATTCCATTAGAATGACATGGATAAGAAGCATGAATTGATGTATTTCATTCATGTGGCTATTTGGGTGACTAAAGCAATGGTGTTCAATGAAATTTATTATAAAAACTAAATTTTAAATGAGATAATTCATTAGTTATATTTATTAGTAAAGAATGCTTCTCATTTCATCTTCCTTTTACCTTGTGGTGTCGAGAGTTTATTAATCATCGAACCTCAAACCGTTCACAGGAAGGTGGGCAGTCCTACACCCTGGTGTATCCTATGTCCTGTAGTGGTGAGTTCTCAAGGCCGGTTTGCCTGCTTTATGGGATGAAAAATTCCAGGATAAACTGGGGGGAAAACCCTACTGTCCAAACCCAAGACCAGCTAACTTGGCTATGGCTGAAGAAAATCCCCTTCAGGTTCTCACATCACCGACAGGAATCAAACCTTGGACACTCCTTCACCAGGCATATGGTTGCAAAGCACACAGCCACTAGGCTAACCCTGACGACATTAGAATGCTTCTGAGTCTTGTATATATGATTGCATCTTTTTTAAATCTCTGGTTTATGTTTATCCACTGAAAATATTTGTGCATGTTACAAGTTTGTTATTTCAGTTTATGCTGGATTTGCATTAGTAGTATAATTTTTACCTTTTCAGATGTAATAACTATTGAGAAAACAGGAGAATATTTTAGGCTGCTTTATGATGTAAAGGGAAGATTTATTTTGCACCGAATCACAGCTGAAGAAGCCAAGGTATAATCTTTCTTTTATATTAAATTTATTTAAGAAAATCTTTCAAAGGTCATTACATGTTTCATATGCATATTTCAACTGGCGTGGCTCTCGACTGTTTTGTGCACTTTTTTCAAAACTGGGGGGGGCTACTGTATTTTTAGTATTTGCATGGATCCTAATGTCAAGTTCTTGGAAGTCCAAAGAAAAATACCTGTTATGGAGAGATTTATGACGAAAAGAAACAATCATATTTATTTAGTCATCTTGATCATTTCATAAAGGTTGAACAGCCAAATTAAATTTCTTTTTTGTTCTATTTACTCACATATTTACACTATTTATATAGTTATGTTATATTATATTACGTTGGATTAATAATTGCATATTGAAATCTAATTTGTGTTAATTCTGTGACAAACTAACAGCAGAGACTTAAAACATGTTAATACACTAATGCATACACATACTGTAAAGACGTAGTAGTGTGTTATTAATGGGTAAAGGGATTAAACCCGACATGTAAAATTTGAGTTAACATAAAGTTTGCAGAATGTAACTTACATAACTTAGGGACTGTCCATATAAGTAAGCGATGTTGCATATTTCACTATTATTAATTTAATGCAGCTCTTAATGCGGAAAACTGGGTTTTTGGAACATTTCTGAAGCAGCTGGTATTGTTGTTAATAGTTAGATATTTTTAATTATTTATTATTTTATCCTGTATATAGAGATGATTTATTTCTATTTAATCTCTTTATAGAGAATATTATCATAACAATCATGTCGACTGCACCATTGTAATAATTATAGGAGAGATTATTTTATTTAATATTATCCTACCGGCTGCGCCATTGTTCAAATATAGTATTTTTATTTATTTTATCTTTATTTCTATCTCTTTATAGAGATGATCTCTGTTCAACAATTTTTTTTTTTTTTTTATTTCCGAGTGCTTTTATTTATTTATTCCATGAGGGTTCACTCCGATTGGTGCGATGACCTCTTTTTTACTATTGCTTTCAGAATCCAAAAAATCACTGACTTAAGGCCAAAATACAAAATAAACACATTTAATAAAACACAAACACTTAATATATATACACTCCGGACAATATTACATAACTAACTACAAATTTAATTGGATCCAAGGCCTCTTTTAAAAATAGTCTTACACTTAAGACTAGACTAAACACTTCGTTTTTCACAATGACAAAATGTTCATAGCCAGTTTCTCTCTCTGTCAAGCCCTTTTCCAAAGATATGACTTTATTCTTCATTTTCACAGGATCCTTTCTCATCACCCATGTAGCACACATTATTCTTCTCTCTTCCATCATCTATGTCGATGATGACGAGGCCAAATGAAGCACACATTAATTCTTCCTAACTCAATTCTGTCTCTTTTTAGTAGAAATAATAGTTAGATCCGGCATCCTTAATACAGATGAAACTTCTTAATCAGAGTTTTCTCAAACATTCCTTTAGAACGTAAATAGCAACTTCTTTTATTCACTAATGCTTATTGACAGTCTTAACTCTCCCACTTTAAAAAATTCACACTTCTACGATTCCCTTTTCGGAATCTACTATAAATCTTCCAATTAGCGTTTCCTCGAATATTCCTTTTAAAACGATCTATAACAATATTTTCTTTTATTTATCAATACTTATTCCACTTTGAAACGTCATAGTTCCACGATTCCTTTTTTGGAATATACTATTGATTTACCTCCAATTCTCAGATAAAAAAACTCATTCCTCTGAATCTACTGGCCTGTGTTCTAATTTTCTCTCCGAACACTCTCTTGTTTATTTCTCCGTTACTTCAATACCGAACGCTCTGTCAGCTGTCGATTACACATCAAACTTTTCAACGAGCATGCGCACTCCATGAAACTGGCAAGCAAGAAACTAGGTATAATGGCTGACATGCTGTTTCCATTGGCAACAAGAGAATGTCTTCAAAAAACACAACACTTAATATTTTAAACTACAATAAAATTGTTTAAAGTAATACAACTATTCAAATCCAGTAAGTACGTCAATTTTTTAACTTCTTTACATTTCATTTTGACAAAACAATTTCAATAATGGGCACATCGCAAGTACCGACAATAAACTAAAACTAATAAACATACTAACATAAACAATACGTAAAAATATTCAGAATTTTAAATTATGATTATTTCATCATCATCATCAAATTCCTGCCATGTACCCTCAAGGGGTGTACAGGATATGATATTACTACATGAAAAAAATTACATCATTATTAATTTCCTATCTACAATTTTCCTCCAAATCAGTCTGTTACTTGTCACGACTCCAACATTATCAGATCTTATATTTCTATCATCTAAAGCACTTTGTACCGTATAAATCAACCTATATCTTGGTCTTCCTCTGGGTCGTTTTGCTGCCAACCTGGCAGAGAACACTTGTTTTGCTAATCTTTCCTCGCCCATTCTGTTTAAGTGACCATACCACCTGAGATTAGCTCTTTTAACGCATTCCTGGATGCTGACAATGTCAAGTTCTTTCCTAATATCCTCGTTTTTAATATGATACTGCCATTGATGCCATCTGTTCACGCCTATAATCTTTCTCAGGACTCTCATATCTGTGGTGTCTAGTCTTTGGTCAAGTGTTTTACTTCTGACCCACCTCTCAGATCCATAAGTTAAAACTGGTTTGAACACTGTCTTGTATACGGCTAATTTAGTGTTCCAACTAATTTCTCTCTTATTCCATATGAATTTATTCAATTGACTTCCTACCATACCAGCTTTGCTGATTCTGTTGTCTATTTCTATATTTAATTTACCATCTTCACTAAAAATCGTGCCTAAATAGCTGAAATGTTTTACTTGTTCCACAGGTTCTCCATTCACAACACAGTTGACATTTTCAATGATTCTGCCTATTTTCATTGTCTTTGTCTTTTTATTGCTGACCTTCATACCATATCTATTACAACAGCTATTCAATTTAGTCAGAGAATCTTGCAGACTTGTAGCAGATTTATTTAGAAGTATAACATCATCCGCATAAAGCAAAGAGCTGACATTAACATCTCCAATTTTGATATCATGTTTAATACCACTTTCCTTCATAATGTGATCCATATAGATAATGAATAACAGAGGGGATAATGTACATCCTTGTCTCACACCAGATTTAACATTAAACCATCTTCCTGTACTTCCTTCAATTCTAACTGCTGACTTACAACTCAAATAAAGTATTGCTTGATATAATGTCCCATTGACACCATGTAACTGCAGCGTATTGAATAGCTTCTCTCTTGGCACCTAGTCATATGCCTTTTCCAGATCGACAAAACTTAAATACAGATCTTTGTTATATTCCCATGCTTTCTCGACTATTTGTTGTAAAGTGAAGATCTGATCCTGACAGCCTCTATTTGGCCTGAATCCAGCTTGTTCTTCACCAAGCTTTTCTTCCACAATTCTTCTCAACCTTTTCTGAAGTATAATTGCATAGATCTTGCCAGGAACACTCAGTAGGGAAATACCTCTGTAATTCTCACATGCAGTTTTATTTCCCTTTTTACATATGGGTACTATGAGAGCTCTACTCCAATCATCGGAAATTTGTCCCTCTGTCCAGGCTTTCTGAACTATGCAGTGCAGCCACTGTAAGATACCACCACCATACTTCACCATTTCTGGTCGAATATCATCTACTCCTGCTGCCTTTCCATATTTCAAGCCTTTGATGGCTTTTTCTACTTCAAGTATGAATATGTATTCCTGCCTGCATGCCTGGTCAGCGTATTTCACCACTGTGTTGTCATCACTGCTTGTTTCATTTAGCAGTTTTTCAAAGTAATTACTCCATACTTCAAGGATATTTTTTTCTCCCGTTTTCATGTCACCTTTATCATCTCTAATTCCTTTTACAGCAATCTTTCCTCCATTCTTAAGCTTCTTCAACAACCTCCAGAATATTTTGCCACCTTCTTGATATTTATTTTCTGTATTCTTGCCAAAGTCCTCCCATGACTTTTGTTTAGCTAGTTTTACACAGTGTTTGGCATTCTTGCATTTGTCTCTATATTCTCTAAGAGCACAAGCTGACTTATTTGACAGGAACTTTTGGTATGCTGTCTTTTTCTTCACTGCATCTTTAACCTCCTGTGTCCACCAGGGAGTTCTGATTTTTTCATCCTTACAGATAACCTCACCACATGCCTCTCTGGCAGAATCAATGTTTTCTTCAGAGTATGCCACTGAATCTCCAAGGTTTGATTCCTGTTCTCAAACTCTTTTATTTTTTCTTCAATAATCTTTGTGTATTTTAGCCTGCAGTTCACATCTGAGAGCTGCTCAACTTTTGTTCACTTTAAAACTTTCGTACATGTTATTCTTTTCAATATGAAATTCAACTTTATCCTGCTCAAGACTAAATAGTGATCACTTCCAATTTCAAATCCTCTGTACACTCTGGTGTCCTGCACCAGGGAGAAAACATCACTATCAACAATAACATAGTCAATGAGACTTTTCTTATTCCTAGCCTCTTCTCTCCATGTGAATTTGTGCACATTTTTATGTTGGAACATGGTGTTAGTAATAACCAGTCCATGTCCTGAGCAGAAATCCAACAGGTATTTGCCATTATTATTAGCTTTGCTCTGTTCTATAAATTTTCCCAAAATATTTTTGTATGTCTCACAATCATTTCCTACTCTGCTGTTTAGATCCCCAACAAGGACCAACTTTTCCTTTTTCATTGTGTCAGTTGCTTTTTCTAAAGCCTCAAAAAATTCCTCCACTTCTACCTTAGTAGAACCTTCTGTGGGACCATAGGCACAAATAAGTCTCATTGTCCAGTTCCCCATTCTCATATTTGCCCACATTACTCTACTTGAGACTGACTGCCATTCAAGAAGATTAGCCTCGTATTTTGTGTTGAATACTATGGCTACTCCTTCTTTTGCTTGATTATCATTGCCTGAATATAACATTTTGTATTTATTGCTCAGAAAGGTCTCACCAGTTTTGGTCTTTTTTGTTTCAGTCACCCCTATTATGTCGATCTGGTACTTATCTAATTCCTCAGCTAGTTCCATTTCTTTGCCATTCAGGCTTCTTACGTCGATAGTACCGATCTTTAACTCTGTTGATGTTGAGTTGGGGTTTATTTTCAGATTTGTTCCAGTAGCTGACTTTTCGCTGTTCACCCTGATTCCCTGGCGAAAACAATGGGGGCCTTGTTTAACCGGGCGGCGCCCCAGCCGGCATGAAATTTTGTCATGTTGTGCCATCATTCTATATTTTGGTTTAACCAATAAGAATACAATTTGGTCGGCTAAATCCCAAAATGCTAGCCCATCCTCGTCCGTTCAGTATCCAAGTAGATACTCAACAGGGTGCACCACGAGAAGGTGTGAATTGGACATTAGGTCAGAAGCCCTGGTCGGTTCTCTGCATTCCTTTAAAGGCTATGTGGAGGTCTCCTCTCAGTTATACAACTTTGATCCTTAAGCACCCCTAAAGTAATACAACTATTGAAATCCGGTAAGTACATCAATTTTTTAACTTCTTTACAGTTCATTTTGACAAAACAATTTCAATAATGGGCACATCGCAAGTGCCGACAATTAACTAAAACTAATAAACATACTAACATAAACAATACGTAAAAATATTCAGAATAAAAATATTCAGTTTAAATGATTTCATAAAATAGTAGCATATTTTATGAAATCATTTAAACAGCATCAAGAAGAATTTAGAAATGTTATGATCAAATTCCCTACAAAAATAATTCCTAGCTAGTATATAGTATTTATCAGACCTGACAATAGGCCAATTATGAAGGAAATCGATTTTTATGGCTAAGGGATTATTTGAAAATTAATAAAATGGTTAGACAAATGTTTTTTAAGACTTTCCCTACAAAAATAATTCCTAGTTAGTATATAGTGTTTACATAAATTCTATTGGCAAAATTATTTCCACATCGTTACATGTGAATGTTCTCTTTAATATTCAGGCATTGTGAACTGAAAGAGGAGGAAGTTCACTGATATAAAGCAGTGTTTGATTATTCAGCATGGAAATCTTTTAGAGGAAATGCTGTCCTTTCTGTAAGAACACGGTATAGATGCACAAAACTCATCCATATTAAGTGCAGGTGGAAAAAACAGCACTAATGCTCTTTAAAAGATCTCCAGAGGATGCATAGTTTTTGTGTAACATGTTGCAAAAATATTGACATTCTTTATATCATTAATAACTCATTTATCATATGTATACATCAGTCTTCTTTGCATTTATATTATTTGTTTGCATTGTGTTATTTTATTTGTGATTTATCTGTAACTGAAGTTATTAGATATTTAGGTAGCAAAACTGGATCTTATTTTGATTAATAAGAATGACAATAAACCTTGCAATTGATAATTTATCTCCCTGTTGGAGAGATTTTCAACATGCAACACAGTTCAGATCCATATAAGATGGGTTCCTTAGGGAAAATTTGAATAAATGAATAAACTGGCATAATAAATGTCTACATTTACATCTAAGGTAGTATATCCACTGAAAAAGATTGGAAAATAAACTCTTAGTAAAACATTTCTTTGAAAGAGAAAGTGTCAGGAAACACCTAGACAAAAACTAAGGTACTATATCTAGACTAATCATAATATCTGAAGGGCCTAAACAGAGATCACATTTTAGTTTTAAAATCTAAAGAGTTCATAATATATGTGAGGCAGATTTCCTAGTTAAGAATAATAAGGTAAAATATTTAGAATTGGATTGCAATTAGGAGTGGTTTACAATATAGCTCATCAAATCAGACCTGACTATAGCCCAATTTTGAAGGAAATCGATTTTTATGGCTAAGAGATTATTTGAAAATTAATAAAATGGCCATTCGAAGACATCAATGTTTTTTAAGACTTTGGTGTTCATTTATGTGCCTATAGCATTTCTCTTAATTTGGTCACTCATTCCAGTAACATTGGTTTGTGTATAACCCAAAAGAGTAACAACTTACATTGAAATTTGACTTATATATTCTGAATAGCTGTAATGATTTAATGGTTTGTAATGTTAGCAGAAAGCCAAATAAATTATTTTAAAATTAATGAAATGGCTGTTTAAAGCCATAGAGATGTTTGAAAGACTTCGTCAGGCATACAGCACTTATAATATGATAACCCTTTCTAGAAAAATCGACTTGGGTAATACCCAAAAGTGTAACAACTTTCTAAAATGACTTGTTTTCTTTATAAATTAAATCATTTTTCTTCCTTATTTTAATATAGAATGCATAATAAAAAGCTCATTATTATTAATAGTAGACCTCCAGTCAAGGAAGGTCACACATCACCCACTCCATTCACACAACATGCACTCACTGCTTCAATGGGCAAACTGTTCCAATCACTCATGGTTCTGCTAGAGAAAAATCTTAACTGTTGTCCCTTTCTTAAATGTTCACAAACTTATCCATGGGTAACCTCTTGTCCTCTCCCTGCCTTCCATTTAATGAAAATTTTCATTAACCGATATCGATAACACACTCAGAAGTTTATAGACTTATATTATGGCACTCTTTCTCCTGTCTGCCAGAGTCTGCAGTCCACATAATTTCAATCTGTACTTGTAATTTACATTCCATAATCAAGCATACTTTCCAAATCTGTACAGTAGTCATATTATGACCTTGTAAACGGGCAAAATTATTTCCACATCGTTAGATGTCGGTGTTCTCTTTAACGTTACAATTATTCTCAGAGTTGTATTCGCTGTGACCTGCGAATTTCAACTTCATGCCCACCATAACTCTAGCCTCATCAGTTTTTCCACTCACTTTGCAACGAGTATAATATGCTATTGGATATCTCTCTCAAGTGCATAACTTTACACTTACTAACATTGAATTGACATCCAACATCATTTGCCAAACCTATTCAAATCATCATCATCAAATTCCTGCCATATACCCTCAAGGGATACAGGAAATGATATTAAATTCCTATCTACAATTTTCCTCCAAATCAATCTGTTACCTGTCAAGAACTCTAACACTATCAGATCTTATATTTCTATCCTCTAAGGCACTTTTTACTGTATCACTCCACCTATATCTTGGTCTTTCTCTGGGTTTTTTTCCTCCCAACCTGGCAGAGAACACTTGTTTTGCTAATCTTTCCTTGCCCATTCTATTTAAGTGACCATGCCACCTGATATTAGCTCTGCTAATGCATTCCTGGATGCTGACAATGCCAAGTTCTTTTCTAATATCTCCTTGTTTTTAATATGATATTGCCATTGATGCCATCTGTTCATGCCCCTCATATCTACGATCTCTAGTCTTTGATCAAGTGTTTTATTTCTGACCCAGCTCTCAGATGCACAAGTTAAAATTGGTTTGAACACAGTCTTATACACAGCTAATTTAGTGTTTTGACTAATTTCCCGCTTATTCCATATGAATTTATTCAGTTGACTTTCTATCACATCAACTTTGTTGATCCGTGTATTTCCATATTTAATTTACCATCTTCACTAAAAATTGTGCCTGAGTAGTTGAAATGTTTTACTTGTTCTATAGGTTCTCCATTCACAATGCAGTTGATATTTTCATTGTCTGTCTTGTTATTGCTGACCTTCATACCATATCTATTACAACAGTTATTCAATTTAGTCAGGGAATCTTGCAGACTTGTCATGGATTTATTTAGAAGTATAACATCGTCTGTATAAAACAAAGAGCTGACATCAACATCCCCAGTTTTGATATCAGGTTTAACACTATTTCCTTCATAATGTCATCCATATAGATAATGAATAACAGAGGGGATAACTTCCTTCAATTCTAACTGCTGACTTACAACTTGATATGATGCCCCATTGACACCATACGACTGTAGTGTTTTAAATAGCTTTTCTCTTCATGCCCCTCATATTCCTTTTCCAGATCTACAAAACTTAAATACAGATCTTTGTTATATTCCCATGGTTTCTCAACTATTTGTCGTAAAGTGAAAATCTGATCCTGACAGCCTCTGTTTGGCCTGAATCCAGCTTGTTCTTCACCAAGCTTCCTTTCCACAATCCTTATCAAGTATACTTGCCCAAAAATAGACACATTGGTATGTGTGTATATATATATGGCAGAAGGCCATGTGCAGAATAGGGTAACCAATGATCAGTGTTTATTATTATACATTGGAAAAATTGCTTTTCTTTTATGAAAATTATAGTTTTTAAAGTAAAGTAACTTTTGTTTGTACAACAGTCGGAAAATTTTGTGTATAAAGTATGTGATTTCGCATGTTGGTGACAAATTTGTACATCGCCTTATTCCTTTCTTCTCTTCAACATGAATTGACTTCTTGGCACTGTGCCAGCCACTATTTTATGTATACTGATCCCATTTTTGGATTTTAATTTATCATTATTAGGGTTCCAAAGTGCTAAATTTGGAATATAGCTAATGGCATGCAAGTTTGTTTGAATATATATCAATGAGATTTTTATATATGATTTCTGCTTAAATGGCTGTTCGAAGACATCAGGGGGAGGTTTTATACCCTTTGGTGTTCAAATAAGGCCAATAGAAATTCTCTTTACATGGTCACTTACTTCATATGTTGATTTGAGTATAACCCAAAGGAGAAACAACTTTATTTTTTAACATTTGCAATTTTGTTGATTTGTGAGATAGTGAAATTCATTTATATTAGGGTTCAAAAGAGTTCTCCATAGTGAACTTGCAGACAAAAGAAATAGATTGTTATACTGGAAGTTTTGCTGTAGTAAAATTAGCACTAGTGCTTTGGGACCTTTATGCCACTGTTTAGTGAATTCGCTTATAACTAACTATTGATAGCAAATTATCCTAAAGAAAATTTCGTTAAATGAATTATCTCACTTTGCTTTTGAATACTGATCCCATATATAGATGGTTGAAAAAGTTAGTACATTAGTGCTTTGAATAGGCTGATGGACATGGTGGACTGAGGTGGTTCTCCCCCCCCCCCCCCCCCATGTTAGTTTTTTCTGGAAACTAGATATTCACAGGCATGGAGTGTGTACGTACATAAGTTGTAACGAACACCTCTTAAGCAGCTTGCAACATCTGTTAAACCTTCAAATCATACATGGAAAAGACCAAGGACAGAATCTCCCCTCCCCATTTTGCATGAATGATATCTGAGCCTCCTGGCCCTCTGAGGCTATTAGGTGTGACTATTGACTTCTTGACATCAGTTTCTTATGATTCATGTAAGATAGGGATGCACAGACTGCAGCCCTCTGTTGACGCCACTGTTTAGCGAATTCACTTATAACTAACTATTGATGGAAAATTTCGTTAAATGAATTTGCCATATCTCACTTTTCTTTTGAATACTGATCCCATATATAGATGGTTGAAAAAGTTGGTGCATTAGTGCTTTGAATAGGCTGATGGGACATAGTGGACTGATATGGTCCCCCCCCGTGTTAGTTTTTTCTAGAAACTAGATATTCACAGACATGGAGTGTGTACATAAGTTGTAACGAATACCTCTTAAGAAGCTTGTAACCCTGCAAATCATACATGGAAAAGACCAAGGACTGAGAATCTCCCTTCCCATTTTGCATGAATGATATCTGAGCCTCCTGGCCCTCTGAGGCTATTAGGTGTGACTATTGACTTCTTGACATCAGTTTCTTATAATTCGTGTAAGATAGGGATGCACAGACTGCGGCCCTCTGTTGATTTGCTGGCAGCCCGCCTCACCGTGTATTATTTTAACTTTAACAAGTTACACGATAGGTAATTTTTTAAAATGGTACATGCGCAAAGTAGCTGTGACGTCACGATTGCCTGTCTACTTACAATCGGTTAGTAATAATGTTAGCAAATTTTATAATTCGCCTATTTGTCATATGAGTATTTTGTTTTCATAAGTGCAGTTGCTACAATTATCACCCCTAGGAAATGGTAAAAAAATAAATTGTACAATGGATAAAGCAGGGCCAAGTAGGAAATGCAAACTACAGGATGAAAAACAGCAGTTTCAGGATAGCTGGACTGAAAAATATGGTTTTGTGCAGTCGTTTAATAATATCATGTGCTTGATTTGCAAAAGTGCTGTAGCCATACCAAAAGAATACAATATAAGGAGACACTATGAAAGTTTGCATTCTACATTTTTTAAATCTACCCGAAGAACTACGTAAACAAAAGATTTCATTTTTGAAATGAGAATTGACAGGTCAGCAAGTGATGTTTACAAAACCTATTCAAGATTCAGAAATCACAACAGAAATAAGTTTTGAAATATCTTGCCTTATAGCAAAAAGGTGCCGACCATTTACAGATGGAGATTTCATTAAAGATTGCCTTGAGATAGCTGCTAAAAAAATTGTCCTGAATCAGCCAAAAATGTTGAGAAAATTCAGTTAAACAGGACGACTGTGCAAAGAAGAATTACTGCAACGTTGGAAAATGTAAAGGACCAATTAACATCTTATTCAAAGAAATTTGCCTATTTTTCATTAGCTATTGATGAATCAACTGATATTACTTCCACAGCCCAGTTGTTAATATTTGCAAGAGTTTAGAATAACGCAAGAGTTTGAGGTAAGTGAGGAGCTGATTGGAATGAGTTCATTGTCAGATCAAACGAACGGTAATGACATGTTCAGTGGGCTTTTGGAACAGTGTTCCAAAATTGATTTAGATCTGGCAAAAATTATCAGGTATCACGACTGATGGAGCTCCTTCCATGATAGGAGCTAATTCTGGATTGGTAACATTATTGAAACAGCATTTGGGACGGCAAGACGATGAGTTGATACAATTCCAATGTATAATCCACCAGGAGAGCTTGTGTGCCCTAAGAAACTTGGATTTGAACATGTCATGAAAGTTGTGATTTCAACGATTAATTTTATATTTTAATCACCGACAATTTAAAAAGTTTCTTGAAGATATTGAAAGTGAATGTGGTGACTTAATTTTTTACACAGAAGTGAGGTGGCAAGACGTGGATAAACATTGGAGTGGATCGTTGTGTCGATAAAAACAATTATAAATGGTTGCTAGATAATGCATTAAAATGTGCAAGTCTCTTTGGCTCATATATTTGTGAACAAACGTTTTCAGTCATAAATATTAACAAATTGAAAAATAGGAACCGCTTGACTGGTGAAAATTTAGAATCAATTTTGCAGTTGGCTACCACAAAACTGGAACCAAATATCAAAACAATTGTCAAATCAGTGCAATGTCACGCATCAAATTAAATTCACTTTTTATTACCTTTTTTGTGACAATTATGATAGGTATAAATAAAATAAACAATATATGGTAGATAACTTTCAATTTTATTTTTTTGGCGGCCCTCGGCCTTAACAAGTTTGTGCATCCCTGGTGTAAGACACCCAAGATAAACTTTCACTATATATACAAATAGCTCGTTGTATATTTCCTCTAATCTTGGTAGAAGGATAGCAGAAACATTTCTCATTAGTCTGAACAGCTAAAATTATCTAATCCAGATGGTATCCCTGCAGTTGCATCCTGTAAAGCCTTTTCAGATGTTTCCTATATCTGTAATATAGGATGCAATATATCCTATATTATGAATTGTCACACTTGGCTGGCTAGCTTGGTACTTTCATTCTGTATTAGATCTAATCAACCTTACCCCTTTTGGATACATATCATTGAGAGATATGAGATTCATATGGTTGATAGAGAAAACTCCAGTTTCCTTACTGGAGTTTTCTCTATCAATTTTGAGGTATGCAGGGCACTTTTTTTCATACTGTTCCACACCCATTGTTTTGCTTATGATAGTTTATGCCAGTTCTCTTCGTTGGACAAATATAGTAGTAAGCCCTTAGGGCATTGCCCCTAAGAGCTTCCCCCAAAATACTTGGGTGGATTTGTGGTTTGTATAAAGTTAGTAGCTGTTCATGGGTGAAATAATGCCTTGAGCAAAAAAAAGTCCTAATTTATTGGATGTTGGGGAGGCAATAATTTTATTTGGTTAATGCTGCTTGAAGCTTGATGTTAGAACAAACCCAATAAAGGACATCTTGTATCTAGAGATTTGGCTTGTAACTAATTATGACAAGGACAAAAAAAAAAAAAAAAAAAAAAAATGGACACTTGGCAGAACTGTCTTGCAAGTATTGAAATTTGCAGGGTTATCTGAACTCCACTGAATGGTTTGGGGATCAGAATTTAGTATAATGAGGTTGATGCACTTTAAATTTATGTAGTACAAGGTTTGTTGCATAAGAAGCAAGGATGTATTGCACTGTCATCAGTAAAACTATTGCATTGACAGATTTTAAATCAGCTAGAATAGGCCATTGATATATAGAAGGAAGAGCATGAGTGAGAAATTAGCCTTGAACCCTAGCATTAGTTTCGTGGTTATGAGATAAGGAACCATCCACTGTTGTGCATAGTGTGTGTGTTCAATTAAAAAAAAAAAAGCAACTAGCAAACCCAGTTGAAGATGTAACAGGACATACCAAATGGAATGTATGAGCTTACTTAATAGACACTTTATCCCAGGTCTGATTAAAAGCCTTGAAGATATCAAAAGCAACCACTTGAGATTTCTTAGACTTATATAGTATTTGCCTTTGTCCAGGGATGGATGACATAAACAAGGCGACTTGGCTGGTTTGTGCAAAGAGCATGTGAACTGGACAACTGACCAGTGGAAAATGGTACTGTGGAGCAATGAATCAAGGTTCACCTGTTTCCAGTCTGATGGAAGTAAGCATATTTATCAGCTATAGCAAAATCCCTACTGGTGATCATTTATTGAGGCGAGAAAAATTTGGCAAAAAAGCCAATGTGGGACAGTTAACTCTGGAGGTGCAAATCTACAGAAATGCCATCAGGAGGCTTTTGTTTAATTTGGACAATGTTCTGATCTTTTTTTCTGCTAAATGGTCTAAAGGGACATTAAATGGTAAATTTTTGGAGTGGTTGGGATTATTTATCAAGATCAAGTATGCATTTATTTGAGGAAAAAGTATGAATTCAAGCGATTAGCTTTTTCTGTGGGTAATTATGCAACAGAACCATCCAGGACAAAAGTTGTGGCCAGTTGCTATGGCAGAAGACCAGAAAACATTACTTCCATTTTCACGCGATGTAAGTTTGATGCTTTTTGGATGTTCGATAGTTTTCATGTAGCTATGGGGATGAATTAGTAAGGATTATATATTGTGTATGTTTGGACAAAGTCTGAAAGCATAATTTGACCAAGGGAATGAGGCATAAAAGTTATGAAGATCATTCAACTTGACATTCTTATTCTAGATCAGCAGTGCTGTCTTGTGGTCTGAATTACCCAGAGGACATTGACATTGTATTTGGAAGGATAACTAATCAGGAACTGTTGCTTTTTAAGCATTAAAGAATAGGACAAGATTTTGTGCATACTGAAATAAATGTTCACTGCTTTAATATTCCCTGAAAGTTTCCAGATTTAATATTAAAATTTTGTAAATCAGTTTTAGAATAATAACAAAAAGATACAAAATTATAGTGTATATTGCTAACTTGTTATTTTTTTACTTTAATAAATATTAAAAATATTGTAAAAATGAAGTGAACAAAACTTCCCACCTCTTCTATTTTAACTATAAATTAACTACAATTTTTAGTTACTATTAAGAATTAGCACTAAAAATAAATGTGCAGGAAATGACATTTTGTGCATTTCTAGTTGTTCATTCACTACTAGATAGATCCTGAAAGTATTAGTCTCCAAATTTAACTAAAAAAAAAAAAAAATTCAAATTGTAGAATATAATTTTATAGTTAGAAGTTTATAGTGCTGACTTGATTTTATACTTAAACATTAGAAATTATTTTTTTTCTTTCAAGTACAAATTATGCAGAGTGAAAAGAGTTCAAGTTGGACCTAAAGGCATACCTTTCCTTGTGACTCATGATGGCCGTACAATTCGTTACCCAGATCCATTAGTGAAAGTTCATGACACTGTTCAATTAGATATCAGCACTGGAAAGATAATGGATTTCATCAAATTTGATATAGGTGAGTTTATGTATCTTAAAACAAAATAACAAAAAAAAAAAAAAATATTTTGGAGCAGGGATGCCCAATGGAACATACACTGCAGCAACTGTTTAATTCCACCTTCAGAAGAAATACAGAAATCACTTCATCTATTATTATGAAGTCAAAAGATATGAGCATGTGCGCAAACATTTATAACTGTGAAGTCCCACCAACTAAAGGTTGTAAATATACAGTATACTAGTTCCATGAGTGGGTTATGAATTTTTTTCTATTTTTTATTAATTTTTATAGTTTTTTTTTTAAATTTTTTGTCTTTTTATTTATCTAATCCAGAAACTGCTCTAGAGATTGTACGTGGAACTTTTTCCATTATTACCTCCAATAAGCAGGCTCAGACCAGGCTATAAAATTCATATCCCTAGTATATATATATATATATATATATTTTTTTTTTTTTTTGCTCATTTTCTTAAGCCCCCCTCCCAACTTTGGATATGGGTGAGATGGTTCCTGATTATTTGTGGAATTCATTTGCTTGCTGCATAAAATATTAGATATCAGGAATATTTATTCCAAAGAGTTAAATAAATGTTTAACCAGTTTACAGGGCGATCAAAAATTCGCACACATCAAAGTTTGATGCTCATCTGCATCGAAGTGTTTCAATTCTAATTCTTCATTTTGCCTATATAGGTAGCACCCCGGGGCTGTTGTCCACTAGCATTGTAATCTGCCACATGTCTGGCTTTGGGCATTCAAGTGAGGGAAGCGAAATGGTACTTTCCTAGGAGCAATGAGTTATTTCGGAATGTTATTTTGCCTGTATTTCTTATGCAAATGTGGAGGTCAGGAATATCCCAACTGTTGTTCCTCAAATTTCGACAATTACAAGATTCATCAAGAAAACCATTTCAGGAAACTGGATCAGTTGAGGGCGAGCAGCAGCATAGTAGTCCTTTCATTTTGACTGAGGCTAAAGTGACTGCAGTACATAATGTGTTGTAATGTTCACCTTCAAAGAGTCTTAGAAAACTCTGTACAAACAGGTATGTCATATAGCAGTATTTGGAGCCACCAGACAAAGCTTTGTCCACGCTGTGTTCACTCAGTTCAGAAATTGAAACCACTGGATAAGGAAAAACGTGTTGTGTACTGTAGGTGGTATTGATGATTTGTTGAAGAAAAACAAATTGAAGAAAATTGTCCAGCTTGTGGACAATGATTTCTTCATTGAAAAAGCTTGGATCCACCTAAGTAGATATGTCAGTAGCCAAAATAACAGAATTTGGTCATCGGATAATCTTCATGTTTTGCACGAAATGTCCTTTCATTCTCTGAAAACCAGTGTGATGTGCATTATCGTGTTATCACATTGTCAGACACATTTTCTTTGAGACGACGTTAAACAGTGCACTGCCAAGTGTCAAGACATCATCCAGTTTGTGACTCTTCTTGAGATTGAAGAATGTGATTGCTGTTTTCAGCAGGAAGGTGCCATTGCCATATTTTAAATGAAACAATGCAATTTTTGCAAGAGTTTTTTTATATTTTTTCATCTGATTTCTAAAGGACTTGGACCCCAATGTCATCACATTTGTCACCTCCAGATTTCTTCATATGGGGGTTACCTTGAAAGGTAAGGTGTATAAAAATAATCCTTACACAATTGATGAACTGAAGACGCACATCACTGAAGCAACCAGAGCAGTCAGTGAGTATGCTTTGAAGAGTTAAGTCGTGAACTAAATAAAACATCCTTTTATAATTGTGCCTCCTCATCCAGAACTCTATTTCTTCATATTTATTAGTAATGGAACTTTTCCTTGTCCTGCTTGATGGCTCTTCTGACTTCTCTATGTAATCTCTTGTATTCTTCAGTCTCTGTGTCTCTTTGTTTTTCCAACCGCCTTCTTTTGATTAGTTCCCATGTTGAATCTGATATCCATGGGTCTCTTGGTCTTCTTATTGAGCCAAGATACTTCCTTGCTGTCCTGTATTATCACCTTGACTCCTTCCCAAAGCATTTCTGGTGAGTTCTCCTCATTGGAGACCTCACCAGAAGTCTCGAAAAGATCATCCAACCGAGTTGATGTTTCTTCTGACATCCAAATTTAGTGGGATGTGCCTGACCTGGAAGTTTTCGGAGTCTTAGTCTTATTTTGTCTCTTACTAGCTGATGGTCTGTACCACAATCTGCTCCAGGACAAGTTTGCACATCAGAGATGCTTGTCTTCCACCACTGTAGAGTCAGGATGTAATCAATCTGGTGCCTTGACCTATCAATGTTAGATGTCCATCGTGGATGTTTCTGGAAGCAGATACTGGTAATAACTAATCTGTTAGCATGGGCAAATTCCAACAGTCTTTCACCACGGGTGTTACGTTCACCCAGACCAAACAAGCCACACTCTGGCCTGCTCTCATACTCTTTCCCACTTTTGCATTTATGTCCCCTAAGATGTACAGTATGTCTCTCCTTAGTAGGCAGTCCAAAACAGTTTTGTAAGTTTTCATAGAATTCCTCACTCTCTTCAGGCCTATCCGTGTGGGGTGCATAAACTACCACAATTGATACAGCGTTAGACTAAGCCTTAAGTCTAATGGAAAGTATCCTATCATTAATGGGGTTATAACCAAGAAGGCTTCTTGCCTGAGCTGTCTTCAGTATCACAGCTTCCCCATGATGTTTTGAGTCACCACCTGAGTAAATAACTAGCTTACCATTGTCTTTTGAAGTAACCTTCTCCATTCCATCTGGTCTCTGTAATTCCCAGGATGCCAATTTTATACATATCCATCTCTTTACAGACAATCTCATGAGTACCCATCTGTAGACCCTGAACATTCCATGTGCCTATGTAAAATTCCCTTCTAAGGTTAATCTTATACCTTCTTGTGTTGCTCATTCACAGTATCACCGACTTTTGATATACTTCTGTAATAAACTTCTCGAACAGGACCCTCTGCCTGAACTTGGCTCTGATTATTCTGCGCGACAGCCGATGCAGCATGAGATGTGTTATAAGGCACAACCATATTAGCATTTTGTAGTCAGTAGTTTCATGATTATCTGTTAATTTTAGTTTGGTATGATCTGAATTTGTCATCAGTTTGGTTTTAGTTAGATTAATTGTTTAAAGTGTTATTCTTACTTTCAGAGCTTTATTTTTGAATTGGCTAACAGTCTGGAGATATAATCTATTGTAGAGAATCTTGCTCTGAATAATCCTGCTTTTTAAGTTAAAATATTCAACATCCAATATGACTTTATGAAACTAGACCTCCTGATTTTGTGTATTCTGTTGTTTTGCCATCTTCTCCATTATTCTATTATATTCAGGACTATTATTCTTTGCTGACTTGAGGACTGCATAATTCTTCCATCACTATGGGTGGTTCTGCATCATCCTCATCTAAATATAGAGGATTTGTACCTGTTTCCTTGCCTTTGTGTAGGTCCCTGTAAAACTCGCTACATAGTTTCATTATTTCTTTATTTTTGGAATCCATTTTTTCCTTCCATGTAACTTTAGTTTGATAATTTTCAGAGATCATTTTTTGTATTATGTTCTGAATTGTTCTTAAATTATGTTTTCTGATGTCATTTTTAAAGACAGCAAAGTCGAAGCTGATGTCCAGAGTCGAGTGAATGCTGTGAATGTGGCCTACTACCAAGTGTGTCCCCTTTTTTGCCTTGCATTGACTGTCTTGGACTACAGAGGTGGGACTATACAAGACTTTGATCAGACCTGTTCTCTATGGTGCCGAAGCATGGACTCTCACGGTGAAGCAAGTCGACCACCTGAGAGTATTCGAGAATAAGATGCTACGACGTATCTATGGAGGGGGTAATGGCAGACGGAGTTTGGAGGAGGCAGTCTTACACTGCCATACACACTTTGTACAACTCTGCAGACATCTTGACGGAGCTGAGAGCCCGGTGTCTTCAGTGGCTGGGGCACCTGCCCCTATGGGCCCCGAAAAGACTGTGAGACAAGTGTGGGAGGCCCAACCCCGATCACGGAGACCAAGAAGTAAATGAGCGGATTAGGAGGAGGAGAATCTGCTGGCTGTTGGGCTAGAGGCTGGAACGTGGCGGATATTCGCAGAGGACAGTGGCGTCATATGGTGCTTAAGGCCAAAAGTCCCCCCCCCCCCTCGGCTGACAGTGCCTAGATAAGTCAGTCAAGTCTAAGTCAAAGATGTCATTTTTGATTTCTTTTCTAACTTTTGCATTTCTACAAATTCTATATTATTTTGTTCTGTGTTTTCTTTTCCTTAAAATTCTTCCATTTTTTTTTTTTTTTTTATTAGAACAAGTGCCCATAAAGTAAGTTTTTTCTGTAGAAATTCTGTTTGCTGGTAATGATTAACTTAAGCTTTCAGTAATTTCTATTATTGTTGAAGCTATTTCCTCCATTCTGTCAGATATGTTTGATTCAGTCATTACTTTTTCCCCTTCAATATTTCTTTCATTATTTTCTTTATGGTTTATTATATGTTCACCTTCTAGTGTGGGTTTTTTCCATTGACAATTTCAACCTCTCCCTCTTGATGATTATTTTTATCCTAGCTCTCACTAGCCTCTAATCACTTCTTCCTAGTGTTATGTCCTGCTGGTTAATTAGTTGGGTCTGCTTCTCCCATTGTGACTCACTCCATCTTGAGAGAGTGTATATAGTTGTATGATTGAATGTATGAAGGTGAAAGACGATCACAAACATCCATGCCTATAGCAGGATTCAAACTGCAGCATTTTTGCTGGAGAGCAGATACACTAGCATCAGGTTACTATCATAATTAAACTGGTTGATAACAGATTCCATGTTTTTTACCATATATTCAATTTCTTTAAAAACTGCTCCATTTGGTGATCTCCGGGTCCATTTTGTGTTTAGTTCACTTCTTAAAGAGCATATTTCCTATATGCAGTCCCTTACTTTCTGCAAATTCAACAAGTCTTTGGTCCATACCTAAAGCATTGTCTCACTGTTGTTTCATGCCCAGTCATCCATTACAATTTTCCAGTGACATGTACTATCTCTGAGAGTGTTGGAGAGATTCTCATAAAAATTAATTTCATCTGAATGACTGGAGGTGGGTTGCATATATATTTGTTCTATAGGTTTTCCATTCAGAAGGCAGTTGAAGTTTTCCCATGTTCCTGCCTATTTTCATTGGTTTTGATATATTTGCTAATATATCATCATGGCTCATCTTAAATCATGTCACAGTTAGCTTCCTTTGTTTCTGGTATTCCTTCCATTAACAATTCTGCTCTAAGTCAGTGAGGTGAGTGTAATTTGAATCTGAACATAATCAGATGCAATCCATCTTCTAACTTAATTAGTCATTTGAAAAGATTCTGAAGTTAGTATAGAAAGAAAATATTACTTGACTTCCTAGTTATAGTTATCTCATGTTTAAAAACCTTTATGAATGTCTTGATATGCAGTTTGTAAAAATTGGCAAGTATAGACATAAAGAGTAGTAGCTTATTTTGTTATTTTTCTCTTAAATTACAACTTAAAAAGCTCATCTGTGATATTATAATTATTTATTTTCACATTCTGAGGTACTACCATTACTACAATTAGTATCTGATTCCTAAACTATCATAAATTTAATTAAATTTAAAAATGGGGGGAAGATATATTGTTTCGTGTTGTGCGATGTTAGTTTCTTAGGCATACCAATGATGATCTCTCCAACCAGTGAAAATAATGATTTTTTTGATTAGTCTTTCTGAGGTTTGCCTAAGATAAGTCCTTTCCTGGAATATGGCCAATATATATATATATACACTAATATAATGCCAGTTTATATTTTTGCATTGTATTCAAAATTTTGCACTTCACTAAGTAGCCAGGGATATCACTTTTTATTCACTAATTCATATTCCTGGCTAATTCAGTTGAAAAGAGCTGGAGTTTGCAAAACAGCTGACCTAGCCAGAACAGTGTGTGATTAATATCCAGCCTTCTGACCTCAGTTTCTTTAATTGTAATTCAGTTTCCCCCAAGTCCTCTGAACCCCAGTACCTTGTAATGCAGTTGATAGTGACATTCTTTAATTGAAAAGCCTTGGATTTGATTTCCCTCCAAGTAGGAGGGTAACAAGAGGAATTTTCCACTTAATGTATTGTTGCTCATACTGTAGTGGCAGGATTTTTCAGCTTAAAGTAAGTGAACTAGCTTGTTAAGTTTTCAGTATAAGCTGAGCTAATCTAAGATGGTATGGCACTTAAACAGAATGTAAGAGGGGGAAAGGTTAGCAAAACAGGTGCTGCTTCATGAGAAAAGATCCATAACATGATCAATAGATCATGTTATGGATCTTTATGGAGGCTTAGCAGTTAACAGATTACAGTTGACCCTTGAGGGGGTTCCACCCTCCGTACAGTCAAAAATCCGTGTTTAACTTTTGACTCCCCAAAAACTTAACTACTAATGGCTTACTGTTGACTGGATGTCTTAATGATAACATTAACTGACTGTTTGTCAGTTAATATACGCATTTCGTATATTATATGTATTATATACTGTATTCTTGCAATAAAGTAAGCTAGAGAAAAGCATAAGGAAGAGAAAATAGATTTACAGTACTCTTCTATATTTATTGATACCATAAGTTTTTGTCATCTGTTTACAAGATGAATCGTCTATCAATATTGTCTTATATGATACAAAACACTGCAGATGATATATATACACTTTACTAACTCTAGATTTCAAAAATTGAAAGATAATGTGAAAAAGAAATTCATATTTTTTCATTCATGCATTGATAGTGAAGAAGCAGCAATTATGATTGCTTTATGGTAGCCTAGCCTATATACTAATGCAGTGTTTCTCAAACTTCACATATCTGCGTACGCCTTCTTAAATTTTCATTATTACCAAGTATACCCCCTTATCAAAATAATAATAAATAAATAAAGTATATTTCATTGTAATTGTCTATTTTATTTGAATTTATATGTTCATGTAAACAAAAAATCGTTGTCGGCCGGTAGCATCCTCTGGCAAGAGGGTTGCAGCAGATGAGCAGCTCTTCTCTATTTCTTTCTGTGTGTCACCTCCGTCATTCTTAAACCAGTCCATTCCACAATGTCATTGAACCACGTTCTAGTTGGTATTCCACGTCTTCTCTTCCCCTCAACTTTCCTTTGTAATCTCTCTCTCTCTCTCTGTGAGTGTCCATGACTCACTTCCATACCTTGCAATACTCCAAACTGTTGCTTTAACTATTCCAATTCTAACACCTATTTTAATATTCTTGTTTATTAAAATTCTCTTCATTTCCATAAATGGTGATTTAGCTTTGCCTATTCTATTTCTAACGTCCAACTCTGAAGTTCCTTTCTCTGAGATCCAGCTACCTAAATGTTGAAATCTTTCCTCCACATCTTATCTTTACATTATCTCCTATTTTTCTGCCCATTATCATTATCTTGGTCTTCTTTTGTGTTAATCCTTAGTCCATGCTCTTTACACGAGTTTTCAATTCTTCAAACAATGTGTTGTAATCCATTTTCACTTTTTGCCATCACCACTACATCCTCAAGTGCCTCTCTAAGCATCTGTTCCACTATAAAGGTTAAACAATAATGCATCCTTGTCTAACTCCTCTCTCCGCTGGGAATTCTCCTGTTTCCTCTAAATTTACACATACTGACCCTGTTTTGACCAATATAATCTCTTTAAAATTTCAAAGTCATACGAGTCAATATCAGTATTTTTCATCATCAATTTCCTGCCATGTACCCTCAAGGGGTGTACAGGATATGATAGTACTACATGAAAAAAATTACATCATTACTAACTTCCTATCTACAATTTTTCTCCAAATCAGTCTGTTACTTGTCAAGACTCCAACATTATCAGGCCTTATATTTCTATCATCTAAGGCACTTTGTACCATATCAATCCACCTATATCTTGGTCTTCCTCTGGATCTTTTTCCTGCCAACCTGGCAGAGAACACTTGTTTTGCTAATCTTTCTTCACCGATTCTGTTTAAGTGACCATACCACCTAAGATTAGCTCTGCTAACACATTCCTGGATGCTGACAATGTCAAGTTCTTTCCTAAATCCTCGTTTTTAATATGATACTGCCATTGATACCATCTGTTCATGTCTATAATCTTTCTCAGGACTCTCATACTTGCGGTCTCTAGTCTGTGGTCAAGTGTTTTACTTCTGACCCAGCTCACAGATCCATGAGCTAAAACTGGTTTGAACACTGTCTTGGTGTTCAAACCAGTTTTAATCTAAATTAAAATTAGATTAAGAGAGAAATTAGTCGGAACACTAATTTAGTGTTCAGACTAATTTCTCTCTTATTCCATATGAATTTATTCAATTGACTTCCATACCAGCTTTGCTGATTCTGTTGTCTATTTCTATATTTAATTTACCATCTTCAGTAAAAATCGTGCCTAAGTAGCTGAAATGTTTTACTTGTTCCACAGGTTCTCCATTCATAACACAGTTGACATTTTCAATGATTCTGCCTATTTTCGTTGTCTTTGTCTTTTTATTGCTGACCTTCATATCATATCTATTACTACAATTATTCAATTTAGTCAGATAATTTAGCAGACTTGTAGCGGATTTATTTAGAAGTATAACATCTGCATAAAGCAAAGAGCTGACATTAACATCTTCAATTTTGATATCATTTTAATACCACTTTCCTTCATAATGTGATCCATATAGATAATGTACATCCTTATTTGACACCAGATTTAACATTAAACCATCTTCCTGTACTTCCTTCAATTCTAACTGCTGACTTACAACACAGATCAAGACTAAGTATGGCTTGATAAAATGTCCCATTGACACCATATGACTGTAGCGTATTGAATAGCTTCTCTCTTGGCACCTTGTCATATGCCTTTTCCAGATCGACAAAACTTAAATACAGATGTTGTTATATTCCCATGATTTCTCGATTATTTCTCGTAAAGTGAAAATCTGATCCTGACAGCCTCTATTTGGCCTGAATCCAGCTTTTTCTTCCACAATTCTTCTCGATCGTTTCTCAAGTATACTTGCATAGATCTTGCCAGGAACACTCAGGAGGGAAATACCTCTGTAATTCTCATATTCAGTTTTATTTCCCTTTTTATATGTGAGTGCTATGAGAGCTCTACTCCAATCATCGGGAATTCGTCCATCTGTCCAGGCTTTCTGAACTATGCAGTGCAGCCACTGTAAGACTTTTATACCACCATACTTCAGCATTTCTGGTCAAATATCATCTACTCCTGCTGCCTTTCCACATTTCAAGCCTTTGATGGCTTTTTCTACTTCAAGTATGGATATGTATTCCTGACTGCATGCCTGGTCAGTGTTTTTTGCCACTGTGCTATCACTGCTTGTTTCATTTAGCAATTTTTCAAAGTAATTACTCCATACTTCAAGGATATCTTTTTCTCCTGTTTTCATGTCACCTTTATCATCTCTAACTCCTTTTACAGCACTTTCCTCCATTCCTAAGCTTCTTCAACAACCTCCAGAATATTTTGCTACCTTCGTGATATTTATTTTCTATATTCTTGCCAAAGTCCTCCCATGACTTTTGTTTAACTAGTTTTACACAGCGTTTATCATTCTTGCATTTGTCTCTATTCTCTAAGAGCACAAGCTGACTTATTTGATAGGAATTTTTGATGTGCTTTCTTCTTTTCCTTCACTGCCTCTTTAACTTCCTGTGTCCACCATGGGGTTCTAATTTTTCTATCCTTGCAGACAACTTCACCACATGCCTCTCTGGCTGATTCAGTCAGTGTTTTCTTTAGGGCTTGCCACTAAATCTCCAAGGTTTGATTCCTGTTCTCAAACTCTTTCATTTTTTTCTTCAATAATCTTTGTGTATTTTAGTCTACGGTTCACATCTGAGAGCTGCTCAACTTTCATTCGCTTTAAAACTTTCTTACATGTTATTCTTTTCAATATGAAATTCAATTTTATCCTGCTCAAGACTAAATAGTGATCACTTCCAATTTCAAATCCTCTGTACACTCTGGTGTCCTGCACCAGGGAGAAAACATCACTATCAGCAATAACATAGTCAATGAGACTTTTCTTATTCCTTGCCTCTTCTCTCCATGTGAATTTGTGCACATTTTTATGTTGGAACATGGTGTTAGTAATAACCAGTCCATGTCCTGAGCCAAAATCCAACAGATATTTGCCATTATTATTAGCTTTGCTCTTTTCTCCAAATTTTCCCAAAATATTTTTATATGTCTCACAATCATTTCCTTCTCTGCTATTTAGATCTCCAACAAAGACCAACTTTTCCTTTTTCATTGTGTCAGTTGCTTTTTCTAAAGCTTCAAAAAATTCCTTCACGTCTACCTTAATAAGTCTCATTGTCTAGTTCCCCATTCTCATATTTGCCCACATTATTCTACTTGAGACTGACTGCCATTCAAGAAGATTAGCCTCGTATCAGTATTTTTTAGAATGTCAAAAAGCATTTTATGTTTTACTGTATCAAATGCTTTTTCAAAATCTAAAAAACCCGAAAACAACTTTCCACCATGGTTTAGTGTTTTCTCCCCAATAATTCTTATTAGACAAGTTATAGCATCTCTAGTTCCTCTTTTGATTTGGATCCAAACTGTTCCTCATTCATTTCGTTTTCTATTTTATTCTTAAATCTCTCTAAAATTATTTGTGCCAAAATTTTTGCTGTGCGAGTTATAAGACTTATCGTTCTAAAATTGTTGCAGTCTAAAACTCCCGTCTTTTTTGGAATGGGGATAAAAATTGATCTTCTAAACTACTCTGGTAATTCTTTTCCCTCATAAATTCTGTTAATAATTTTCTGTAACACTTCCATAAATTTTTCCTATATTCCTTATAAGTTCTATCTGTATACCATCTATTCCAGGGGATTTTCCTTCTTTCATCTTTTGAATTGCTAGATTCAATTCCTCCCTCATGATGTACAGCCCCTTCCCACTATGCTCTTTCATTTGATTTTCTCCTCGTCCTCTGTCTTCATAAAGTTGACTTACATATTCTTCCCATCTCGTTAATATCTTCTCTTTTTCTATCAGAATTTGACCTCTTTCATTCTTGACTGCTCCAGTCCTTTGCATCTTTCTCCTACCTGTCATCATATTAATGTTTTTATAAACACCTTTTATGTCATTTCTTTCTGCCTTTGCTGTTATATCTTTCTTTATTTCATCTAACCACTCTATCTTTTTCCTTCTTATCTCTCTTTGTATCTCCCTACTCAAGTCTTTATACTGCTTTTTTTTCTCCTCTGTTTTACTGTTTAACTAACTTTCTTCTTTGTGATATTTTTGTTTATTGTTTATGCTTGTTTATTTTGGAATTATTGTTTATGCTTGCAGTCTACAAGAAGATTAACTTCTGCTATATGCACTCTTGATGTCAGATAACAAGCATATTAGATATTGTTGCCATTTTCTTTCTTGGTTAAATATTTTCTAATTTCAACCCTAATATAGGATACAATTTAACATAAGTTTAATGTACTATTTTACAGGAAACCAGTGCATGGTGACTGGTGGTCATAACTTGGGTCGTGTTGGTATTATTACATCAAGAGAGCGCCATCCTGGATCATTTGACATTGTGCATGTTAAAGATACCCAGGGACATAGTTTTGCTACAAGGTATGTTTTAAAGCAGTATCAAGTTTTAGTATTTCCATTCTTTCCATTGTGGGATAGCTTCCAATACAATGGTTATAATGATCAGTTGCTGTTTGTTATCTAATGTTCTAGCACAAATGTCTAGAGGAGCAGGCATGGGCAACCTTTCCTAGTTCTGGGGCCAAATTATCATTCTGTCTCCAAGTCAAGGGCCTGACCAAATTATTAAATAAAATAAATTAATATTAAATGAATTAAACAAGTTGGTACTTCATATTTCATTTATTTATAATATAAGGCTTTGGTATAAAGCTCTACATAAATTTTATAATATAACGAACGACATAATTTAATGGGAAGATTGGCCTTGTACTTCCACTACGAGATTATCAATATTGACGTTAATATTACTTAAGGATAATTGTATAGAATTTTCGAGGCTTTCGTCCGTTATTCTTGTCCGAATTTTTGATTTATTGTATTTCATCCTCGAAAAAACTTCACATATATGTACTACCGAAAAGACAAATGATTTTTCTTGAAACGCCGCGTAAATTTGTATATTTTTCTTCCACCAAATAAAATTTATAAAAATCCGTCAAAGCAATGTTGTTAAATTGTGGTTTTTAGCACTAAATCCGCCTGAAACTCAATAAGTTCCATCTGTAAGTTTTCTGGCACATTATTTACATCAGCATCCATCGGACGAGCAACTATAGCGAATGTGGAGTCTTTATTTTTGAAGTCGGCAAACCTTGTATCAAATAGTGCCTTCAGTTCATCTCCATAACAATTATAAGGGATATTTTTATGAGTTGCTAGAGTAGGAAAATGATAACAATTTTTAACTCTTATCTGACTTTCCAACAATCTTAGTTTATTACAAAAAGTTTTGACATGTCCATGCAGTTCATCAACCAATTGTCCTTGTTTTTGCAATTTAAGATTAAGTTCGTTTAGGTATCCGGTGACATCTACAAGGAATGCTAAATAACACACCCACTCATCATCTTTTACTTGGTTAATTGTGTTTCCTTTTATGTCCATAAAATCTGCAATGTCTTGTCTCAGATCATAAAATCGTTTTAACATTTTACCTTTAGTCAACCACCTCACTTCACAATAATAAGACACATCTTCATAATCGAAAATAGGTCTGCCAAATACTCCTTAAATTGGCGGTGATTAAGTGCACGTGACTTAATAAAGTTAATACTGGCTACTACAACTTTATTAAGTCAAATCGAAAATAATTTAGCGATTTTTTTTGCTTACCACAATGCTGGCTTTGACAATGCTGTGGAGCTGTGTTCTTTGCTGCTGAGTATCCAAGTTCTTCAACTTCTGTATTTCATCTTTTCATAGTTGTCCATCAATTTTTGGGTGATGCGAAGTAAAGTGTCTCTTCAAGTTGTATTCTTTGTTGACGGATACAGATTCGTTGCACAGCAAACATACAGGCAAACCTTTATTCAGAATAAAATAATAATCCTCCATCCAGTTGTCTTGAAATTGATGATTCTCTGCATCTACTTTTCTTTTTTTAGCAATAACCCCTGACGTTGTCCCAAATTTATAAGCGATATTCAGAACTGTCAAACAAAACTGTCTTCTACACCGCAGACACTGAACAAAGCACAACACCAACGCAAGTACCGAACTGACACGTTCACACACACACACACACACACACACACACACACACACACACACACACACACACACACACCGCTAGTCAAAGTGAGAAAGAGACCTTGGTTGGAGAAAACATAGTGTGTTTTGCGCAAGTCATATGAAGTCAGCTTAATGTGAGTTAGTAGACCACACCATGTTTTCTCCCATCAGATAAACTTTGCTGAAATAGATTAGGGCCGGATGAAAAGAAGTAGAGGGCTGGGGGTTGCCCATATGTGGTCTAGAGGTATGGACACTATTAATGAAAGCTCTCCTGCTTGAGCTTTCATTGATGCCCCATTATTACTGCATAGAGCTATTTATTTAGCATGTGTTTCTTTTTGTTCTGTCATGTTGTGATGCTGCCTAATTTTAGCAGGATTTTGCTGTTTATTTATATACACATTCAGTTTTGAAATTTATGGAAACATCAGTAAGTGCAGTGACTCAAAAAAACTTGTAGAGGCCAAAAGAATAATTGATTCATTTTTAGTAGTGAGTATTTTTATAGTGCATCTTTTAGCATATTTATGCTATGATTTTAAATAGTGTTGCAAACAGTTCTGTAAGTGTTTGTAGTAAATCGAAGTTATCTGAATAATTTTAGCTTTTAGCTCATAACAGTCGTTTCACCTTGTGAGCTTATGGGGACTAAAGAAAAGTTTGTTGCAGTGGGGGGTTTGTAGTGAATTTCATTTAAAATATTGTTACTATGACTTTTTGGTAATTTATTATAATATATCAATTCTCAATGCTTTCTATAGATGAGAGTTGCCTTCAAGATTTTATAAGTCTTATGCTATTATAGCTTCTACCTTATAATTTACTCTGAGATAGATACTGAGTCCAGCATTGTGCACATGCACATTAAATTTTTCTTTTTATTTAGTTCATTTTTGTCTATCCATTAATCAATTCCAAATCTGCATTCTCAGGGGATGTACATAATACCCTGAAAGTAGTATCTAAGCTTTTACATTATTATTATTAATTTCTATTCCAGGTTTTCTTCCACATTAATGTGCACTGTTTGGAAAGAAGTCAATGCACATCGCATTGGTAAGGTGCATTGTGCTGCGTAACAAGTCACATGCTTGTGGTCAACACTCCCAAGTCACTAACCGTATCCAGGTGAAGCGGCTGCGAGTAAGAGGCCTTTTGATTGGATGCCATGTTGCAGGCCTATCTGTTTGGCAAAGTGTTGACAAATTAATCCATCCAAGGTCAGCAATCAGTGATACCATACTAAGATGGAAGTGCTAGGAGTCAACTGCAAGTGCTACCTGCAGTGGACAACCTGACCTACCACACCCACTGAACGCAATTGTAGGCTGCTATGAAGGATAATATGTAAAATGTGCCATTTGTTGAGCATCGACTGGAACATGAATCTGCACAAAAACATTCAGAACCAAGTCCCACAACATGGGTTTTCATGGTAGGACTGCATTATGCAAACATTTTTTCCCAAACCAAATGCAGTTCCTTCTTCAGTGGTGTTGTACAGTGGGCATGGAAGCTTAGAAAGTTGTGTTATAGAACTATGAATCATGCAACACTCTCCACCATGCAGATGGATGGGTGTGGGCATGGTAGATGCCTGATGAAACGTCTCTTACCAGAGTGCATAACCTCAACTATGAAATTGGGGGGAGGGTGACAACATGATGGTATGGTTCTGTTTTTTCCTGGTTTGGCCTTGGACCTCTGCTTGTGGTGGTACAAACACTGAACTCTGAAGGATATCTGAACATACTGGGCAATACAATGCTTCCTACTTTGTGGCAATTGTGCAGAACTGACCATTGTCTCTTTCAGCAAGACAATGTGCACTGTGCAACTACAGTAAGTTAAACTAAATTCAGAATAGTGATGGATTTAGCAGTGACTGCATAAAGTAAAGAGCTGAGTTTAATATCTAATATTGATATCAGGTTTGTTACATTTACTTTATAATGTTAACCAGGTGGTGTGTACACTTTCGTCTTATACCTGATTTGCATCTTATTGTATCCCCTTTCAGTTCTAACAGCCATCTTCAAACTTGACTACTGCTGTATGAAATGTCCCATTTAAACCATATAATTGGGAATTTTTGAAAAATCATGCTTCCTTTTTTCCAGATTTATAAACATTATAAAAAAAAAAAAATAAATAAATAAAAATTCATCATTGTATTCCCCAACAGTCTGAATCAAGCTTCGGTTCTGAACAGTTTTCTTTGCCTCTTCGCAAGCATGCTAGTGTACACCATTTGTTTGTGTTAGATGTTGACAATATTGTATTTAATTAAATTTGCATGAACTTATGTAATTATACTGTGAGAAATGCAATTGTTTTATAGAATAATAAATTTTCATTATATTGCTTTATGTATAATATAATGTGCCTGCTGAGAAGATGAATGTAAAGATATCTTTTCCATTATTAACAAATGTTCATTTTAGATCTCACCATTATATGTCAGTTTCCTATTTTCAAGTGAAGTGCCATGATGGAAATGGATACCAGAAGTATTGGGTTAATTCCTACCAAAAATTTTTATGTGGTTAAATGAACTTAGAGATATTCCAATTAGTTTTGGTTACAGGCCTCTCCCACTCCCGTTTTCATCTTTCTCTGGACACTACCATATCTGCTAGATCATCCTTCCATCTTCTCTCTGGTCATCTAGGTATTCATTTTCCTTCATATGGCCACTGGGTGATTGTCTTTGTCCATCTATCACTTTTCATCTGTGCATTATCTTTCCTATTCGCATTTTAATTTTAAAATTTCCTATATCCACCATTTTCGTTTCTTTTCCTTTCTTATATCTTCATTCCGTATTTGTCTTGTAGTCTGTTATCAAGCAGGTCTCTTCATTCTGTCCAGTTTATGTTGGGTTATTGGCCATGTCACACATAACCGTGAATGACACTGAAAAGTTTGACTATTTTGTGGTTTTATTTTACTACACAGGATTTTTTTAAAGTTTGCCAAAGCTCTCCAAGCTTAGCTGAATTATTTTTATTTAAGTTAAAGGGATATTACATCCCATATTATTTCTTAGCCGAATAACAAACTCAAAGAGTTTCATGCCGAATATAGAAACTATATAAAGTTCGGCGATTCCAAGCGTAAGCAAATACCTGGATACTGCAGCAACATTATGTCGCCGAATTGAAGCCTTTGGCTCTTCATATAATTAGTAATTTATTAGGACACCTCTTGGCAATTCTCATAGAAGGGATGTAAGTTCTGTTTGCTACAAACTTGGTATTATTAACTAAGTCCACCTACTCACCGATGAGACCTCAATAAAGGTTGAAACTGGTCTGGGTGCTGACCTTCTCTTATAATGTAGAACAAGGAGCTAAGTTCACATTATGGGTAAATATCAAGAATAGTGATCGGAGCTTGCTCCACCTTTGATATGAGTTGCCTCAGCTTGCACTACCTAAAGGGTCAGTTGCTGCAGTATCCAGGTATTTGCTTACGCTTGGAATTGCCGAACTTTATATAGTTTCTGTATTTGGCATGAAACTCTTTGAGTTTCTTATTCGGCTAAGAAACAATATGGGATGTAATATCCCTTTAACTTAAGTTATGTCATCGAATTGAAGCCTTTGGCTCTTCATATAATTAGTAATTCTTTTTATTTCTTTGTAAATACTTCTTTTCCAAACGAAAAAATTCTTCTGGGTTATATACATATTCTTGTACTTGTTCTGTTATCTGTTTTCCTTCAATATTTATCATTATTTTAGTTTTTTCATTGTTTATATATAATCCTACTTTATTGATTCATCATTTCTTACCATTGATACAAATGCATTTATCACTCGAGTCTAGTTCACTCGGTACATATTGCACATTGAATAATTTGGGTGATACAGTATCTCCTTGGCATAATTCTTTATTTGGAATGGGCTGCTGTGTTTATATAAGAGTACTAGCAATTGATTTTTTTCATATATTTTGTTAATTAGCCATATATATAGTTTTGGCTTACTCCATGTTTATTCATTGCTAATAGTATTTCTTGTTTTTTCAACTGAATTGAATTTTTTTTTTTTTTTTACCATTTGTATTCTCCATTTTTCTCTTAGTGATTCACTGTCTGAAATCCATACTTCTGATTGTTATTTTCATTTTATAAACAAGTTTATTTCCTAGTGACAGCAAGCTTATAGGTTTTTTTTTTAATCTTTTATTTTTAGCATTTATTTGCACTTTCTGTAATGATTAGATTTTCCAGTATGTTATCCATTTGTGCATTTTATCCATGTTTTCATGTTATTTCTTCTTCATCATTAAATTACTGACATGTACACTTAAGGGTGGGGTGTACAAGATATTATGAGCTACATGAAGAATTTACATCATTGCTAAACTTAATATCAACAATTTTCCTCCAAATCAATCTGTTATCTGTCAAGACCCAAACATTATTAGATCTTATATTTCTATCTTCTAAGGCACTTTTTACTGTATCAATCCACCTATATCTTGGTCTTCCTCTGGGTCTTTTTCCTGCCAACCTGGCAGAGAACACTTGTTTTGCTTAATCTTTTCTCTAATAAATTCTGCTTAAATGACCATACCACCTGAGATTAACTCTGCTAACACATTACTAGATGCTGACAATGTCAAGTTCTTTCCTAATATTCTCGTTTTTAATATGATATTGCCAATGATGCCATCTGTTCATGCCCCTAATCTTTCTCGGAGTCTCATATCTGCGGTCTTTGATCAAATGTTTACTTCTGACTCAACTCTCAGATCCATAGGTTAAAATTGGCTTGAATACTGTCTTGTATAGCTAATTTTTCTCTTATTCCATATAAATTTATTCAGTTGACTTCCTACCATACCAGCTTTGTTGAGTCTATTTCCATATTTAACTTACCATCTTCACTAAAAATCGTCCCTAAGTAGCTGAAATGTTTTATTTGTTCTATAGGTTCTCCATAAACTGATATTTTCAATGCTTCTGCCTATTTTCATTATCTCTGTCTTGTTATTGCTGACCTTCATACCATATCTATCACAACAGTTATTCAATTTAGTCAGGGAATCTTGCAGATTTTAGAAGTATAACATCATCTGCATTTTTGATATCAGGTTTAATACCACTTTCCTTCATAATGTGATCCATATAGATAATGAATAACAGAAGGGATAATGTACATCCTTGTCTCACACCAGATTTAACATAAAACCATCTTTCTGCACTTCAATTCTAACTGCTGATTTACAACTCAAATAAGGACTAAGAGTATTGTTTGATATAATGCTCCATTAACACCATATAACTGTAGCGTTTTGAATAGCTTTGCTCTTGGCACCTTGTGTGTACCTTTTCTATATCTACAAAACTTAAATACAGATCTTTGGTAGAATGGATAAGCGTAGCAAGTTTCCAGTGGGGCTTAAAAGCTGTGCAGAGGTTGTACTTTTTTAAAGACCTAGCTGTTTCTTCTGTTGTGTTTCTATCATAAAACTGGATTCTTGGATGTAGCCTATTGAAGCAGTCTAATGTGTCTGGGACATAAGGCCAAATAGAGAACACATGTGCTTATCTTAGTCAGATAGAAGGTTGGGGGCACTGAGTATGGCTTGTTTTTCAAATTTTTCCATATAAAAATTGGTAAGTGGAGATAACCCATAGCACTTCTCTCTATCTGTAAATTTTATTCTTCCAAGAAAAATAATCAGAATTGATGGTAAAGAAAAAATATTTTTTAAAAGTGTTAGTGTCATTTAAGGCAGTGGCTCTTAACCTTTTAGTACTCGCAGCCCCTTAAGTATCCTAAAATATTTTCTTATCCTCCTAGTTTGTAGTAACAATAATAATAATGATTTTTTTTTAAATAGTGCCTTTACTTTCTTATTATATTGACAAAAACAGAAATCAACTTTTCTTAAATATTATGTAAAAACTTTACTGTATTTATATTAAGGAAATCAAATAATGTTTTTGTTTGCACATTTTATAAGGGGATAAATTTTAAGAAATAAATCAGTATTACAGCGCTGAAAGTTTCGAAAAGTAATTGCCCTCAAATAGCACTTTCCTTCATACATTGCATTCGTACTAGTATTGTTTAAAACTTCAGAGAATCGCTTCTATCGCACGTCCAGTGTGCAGATGTCACGACTTGCAGTGTTGCCAGCAGCAAAAAGTCGACTTGTGGCACCACCATGAAAGAAACTACTGCATAATTCAGCTTTCTAATACAAAATGACACAAGTTTGAAACAAAGTAAAATAATTATTTTAAGAGATTTTAAAAACAAAACGTTCTATAAATTTTTCTGCAGCCCACTGGTTAAGAATCACTAATTTAAAGGAATATTGGTAAGCTTTGACACCACCTCACTCTTTACCAATATTCCCTTAAACAACACCTTAAGGACATGGGATGACATGTACTTGGCATGAATTATTAAAATGTGTAAAAAAGTAATAGATTTCTAATACAAAACGATAAAAGTTTGAAACCAAGTAAAATAAGAGTTAACTACAAGCCTTTGTAGTTTGTGTGGATATGGTCAGTTTTCTTTACTGCCTAATGCATATTTGAATGTTGGTTCTCTGGTGTATAGAAATAAAAAAGAAAATTTCAGAAATCTTTTTTTTTTTTTTTTAATTCAACAGGCTTGCCAGCCTGGGTAGTCTTTTTCCAGTCAATAGGCTGTTGGTTCAAATTCCATTGTGGGAATGGATGTTTTATCAATAGCTTTAGGTGGAAGATGAATTTAATTGCCTGGAGCAAGACTTCATCTCATTTAGTGGCTTTAAAATTCCATAATTGTTCTCTGGAGTATGATTTCCAGATAATCCAAGCCTTAGTGAAAAAAAAAGTGGTATATGATTATTAGCATTTTATGGGTAGGGTTTCCATGATTTTATCGATTTCACAATGTTAATCCTTGTACATTTAGAGACAGCAGTTATGAGAGATTTTGATCAGATCTTATTTGGGCAGGGTATGCATAGCACGCAGTTGTGCATGTGCTATAATTATACATAATAAATAACGGAAAAACTCACGTAGAAATATTATTTAATAGTATAATTTTCGCCTGTGTGTCACAGGCATCTTCAGTACAATTAAGCTCAAAATTAAACACTAACTGACAATTCCAAAAAGCGCCACCTAAGTAGCTGGTGTAAGATAACTAAAAAGGTCAATAACTTTCCTAAAAAAAAAAAAAAATAATAATAATAATACAATAAAAAGTTAGGAAAGATTAGCTGATTTGTAAAGTACTATCTCCCATAAAGGGGATAGACGTAAGCCGTCGGATCTGTTTAAGTTAGGAGAATGAAGTAGAGTTTCACATGCTTCTTTATAAAGGCGTTCCATGAGAAACTGACTTTTGTGAAGAACTCTTGTCTTTCTCCAATGAACTCTGTGTCTAGTGAAGATGGCATGTTCTGCAAGTCCAGACTTTTCAGGTTTAAAGTATTCAATATAAGATTGGTGTTCTTCTAGCCGAATGGAGGCAGATCTTCCCATTTGTCCGAAATAACATAATCCACAAGAGCACGGAATCTGGTAGACACCTGGATGATTAAGATGTGGAAGCTTGTCCTTTGGAGAAGCGAGAAAGGTGGAGATTTTTCTAAACGGTCGAAAGGCAACAAAAATATTCAGTGGTTTTAAAATTTTTGCTATACGTTCACTGATGCCTTGTATATAAGGGATAGTAATGCGCGTTATTTCCTCTGTGTTTGAAGAGGGAGACATATTAAATCTACTCAGTTCTTTTAATGAAGCAATTCTTATAGCCATTAGATAGAAAGGAAGAAGTTATATATCGTATTTCTTTCTGTAAAAGATCGTCTGTAGAACAAAAGGAGTGGGCCCGATGAACCAGTGTTTTAATAGTTCCTGCCTTTTGACTGGGATGGTGATGAGATTCCGCATGGATATAATGGCCTGTATGAGTCTTCTTTCTATAAACTGAGAAATGTAGGTTACCATCTGGTTGGCGAAGAATTAGAAGATCTAAAAAGGCTAACTGCTTATTTGATTCTACTTCTAGGGTAAACTTGATCCTAGGATGAAATGCATTTAACTTATTGAGAAATTGTTGAAGTTCATCAGAAGAGACATTCCATACAGCAAAAATGTCATCGACATATCTGAACCAATGAGTAGGTCTGGGAGAAATATTGTCAAAGATACGTTGTTCAAAATGTTCCATAAAGAAATTGGAGATAGGAGGAGAGAGAGGATTACCCATTGCTGTTCCTTCAATTTGTTGATACAACTTATTTTTAAAAGAAAAATAACCAGAATTTATTACAAAATCAAATAAGTTTACAATGTCTGAAGGAAATTCCTGTTGTAGTAATTCAATATACTTTCCGAAAGAGGCACATTTGTAAATAAAGAAACAACATCTAGACTGATCATGATATCAGAAACGTCCAAATGAAGATCTGAAATTTTATTTTTGAAATCCAAAGTATTTTTTATATAAGTATCAGTTCTTCTAGTTGAAGAGGAGAGTAAATTAGATAAAAATTTTGAGATTTTGTAAGTGGGGCAACCTATACAATCTACGACTGGTCTTAACGGAATGCCTGGTTTATGAACTTTTGGAAGACCATACAATCTAGGTGGACGACCGAAGAAGGTTTTAAGTTTTTTCTTTTGATCTTCATTCCATGTAGATACATTATAAGAGAATTAAGTCTCTTCAATTGACTCCGGGTAGGATCCGATGTAAGAGGCCTATAAGTTGAATTGTCGCGAAGTAAAAGAGACATTCTCCTTTTTAGATCTTCCAATTCTTCGCCAACCAGATGGTAACCTACATTTCTCAGTTTATAGAAAGAAGACTCATACAGGCCATTATATCCATGCGGAATCTCATCACCATCCCAGTCAAAAGGCAGGAACTATTAAAACACTGGTTCATCGGGCCCACTCCTTTTGTTCTACAGACGATCTTTTACAGAAAGAAATACGATATATAACTTCTTCCTTTCTATCTAATGGCTATAAGAATTGCTTCATTAAAAGAACTTTGAGTAGATTTAATGTCTCTCTCTTCAAACACAGAGGAAATAACGCGCATTACTATCCCTTATATACAAGGCATCAGTGAACGTATAGCAAAAATTTTAAAACCACTGAATATTTTTGTTGCCTTTCGACCGTTTAGAAAAATCTCCACCTTTCTCGCTTCTCCAAAGGACAAGCTTCCACATCTTAATCATCCAGGTGTCTACCAGATTCCGTGCTCTTGTGGATTATGTTATTTCGGACAAACGGGAAGATCTGCCTCCATTCGGCTAGAAGAACACCAATCTTATATTGAATACTTTAAACCTGAAAAGTCTGGACTTGCAGAACATGCCATCTTCACTAGACACAGAGTTCATTGGAGAAAGACAAGAGTTCTTCACAAAAGTCAGTTTCTCATGGAACGCCTTTATAAAGAAGCATGTGAAACTCTACTTCATTCTCCTAACTTAAACAGATCCGACGGCTTACGTCTATCCCCTTTATGGGAGATAGTACTTTACAAATCAGCTAATCTTTCCTAACTTTTTTTTTTTTTTTTTTAGGAAAGTTATTGACCTTTTTAGTTATCTTACACCAGCTACTTAGGTGGCGCTTTTTGGAATTGTCAGTTAGTGTTTAATTTTGAGCTTAATTGTACTGAAGATGCCTGTGACACACAGGCGAAAATTATACTATTAAATAATATTTCTACGTGAGTTTTTCCGTTATTTATTATGTATAGTTATGTCTACTCACGGTTTACCTCTTTTAAAACTTATGTGCTATAATATACTGAAATTATACTACTGTAAACAGTAGTATAATTCAGTATTACAGCTAAGATAACTGTCAAAATGAATGAGATATTAAGTAGTTTTCTAAGCACTAATTTTCATGTGTACACTTTTGGATTATGTATATACTGCATGAAATAAATTGTGCTTAATATTTCACTTTTTTTTTAACAGGTTGAATTATATTTTTGTAATTGGTAAAGGAACAAAGCCATACATATCTCTACCTCGTGGTAGAGGTGTGAAGCTGTCTGTCGCAGAAGAGAGAGATCGGCGTTTAGCTGCTAAGGCACAGCATTAAGTCAGATTTCAGTTGTTGCATATCTGTTGAATAAAGTTCTAGAACTCGTGAATGTTTGTCTAATTTAATATATTAATTATCCTACTGGTCATAATGTGTTTAGCTGTCAACGATTATAATGTTGATACAAAACATCCCACTACATGCCATTTGTATTTATATTTTTTCCACTTTGAGAAGCAAATTAAAATTGTCTCTTTATATTTTACAAAAACAGAATTTTGATTCCAGAAATGGTGCCAACATGAATAGTAATTTTGTATAATTATATTACTCATTTATCCACAGTAATGGTAGTTGGGCAGCATGGATAGCCAAATCATATTGTGTATTTAAAGTAATTTTTGTACTCATTGAACTGGGATTCTCATTCCCCACAAGCTTTATAAGTGTCTGTATTTGATTTATTATTACTGTCATAGTCTATATTTTAATTGCAAACTTATATTTATATATATTTAAATAAAGAACAAAATTGCAGCTTTTTTTTAAACTAAATCAAAGTAGAGACAATGCTGATACGATTCCAAGGGCATTATCCACAAAGAATTCGTTCCGCTTGGCCAAACGATCAATGGCGAGTTTTATCTCGAAGTTTTGGGCGATTGATTGCGAAAATTCGTCGCGTATTGCATGAATATCGTGATGCAAGCAGCTGGTCAATTTTGCATGATAATGTACCATCTCATCATTCGAACATTGTGAGTTTTTGAGCAAAAACGAAGTTTGTGTTTTGGATCACTTGTGTACTCACCTGATTTAGCACCCTATGACTTTTCTCTTCCCCCGACTTCATTTGCCGATGAAAGGAAAGCGATCCGACATAACTGAAAACGTTCAAGCAGCAGCAACCACGACCCTCAACAGTACCCCCAAAAACCGATATAAAAAAACTAATTTAAAGAATTAATTGACCATGCTAAAAGCTGTATCGAAGCTGAGGGAGAGTATATTGATTGAAATAAATGATTTGAATAATTATAATTGGATTGTGTTTTATGTTTTATTTATTTTTTTTTAATCAAAAGTTCGGTTTCTTTTTGGACAGAGGGTGTGTGTGTGTGTAATAGTACCTAAACTGCCGTGGCACCTGTGTCCGCTTCGATTCCAAGATTTGAGATGTGCAGTGAACAACAGCCTCAATCAATCTCACGGACGATTTGGGGTTTTCTTTGATGAAATCGCGCACTTCGTTCAATCCAGTTTTTGGACGGTGCAGCTTTTTTGTCATCCTCAAGCATCTCACGACCACTTTGAAATCGCGATGAGCATTCATCACCGTATGCTTTTGATACATTTCGGTAAAAAACTTTTACCAAGTTTAACACAAAAGTCAATCGCAGCTCTCTGAAACTCATTTTCCGAGCGTTCGTCAAAACACACTAACTCGACTTCTAATGAAACAAATGTCATAAACAGTTGCCACAACACTAATGAACATTGCAGCTTCCGACAACAAAAAGATTTTTTTAAAAAAAAAAGTTCGGTTTCTTTTTGGACAAAGGGTTTATATATTTATACATATATATATACACACATACATATATATATATATATACACACACACACACACACACATTTAACTCCGGTTAAGATTAAGAAATTAATCAGTCATCTTCTACCGAGGTGATGCTTTAGAATTTTTCTGTTAAGTGACCAATCCTTAAACCACCAGTAATCCTAATTCTGTACTGAAGATACCTATGAAATTTATGTGAAAAGTCTACAAATGAATGGGTTTTAATGTTAGTTTTCCTGTTTTTATAGGTTAATTGAATAACAATTGTTAAATTGACGATTTGCACAAGTCCGATCTTCACAAAGTAAAAGTACATTTGAAATTGCCTATTGTGGAATGTGAGCGGTCTTTAGCTTATTCCTTTATTCTTATAGTTTGATATACATAAGTTTATAGAAGTTTGTAAACTATGCGTGTGTGATAATCAAAATGCAAAGTATGGTCAATTTAGTTGCTCTCATAGGTTTAGGGGGTTTTCATTCTGCAGTCAGGAAAACACAATTTAATTTAAAAATATTGCGCCAAGGGTGGTGGACCTTAAGGATCTGTAAGTACTACATTTTATTATTAATCAAACTGTTGAGCCATATCTCTTGGGCACAAAAAAGAAGGAATAGGTTGACATTAATGATCATGAAGTGGGTGGCCAAAAGCTTGTAGATGTTTCCTTGAGGAGAAAATTGACCAAGAAGAAATACCACTGCAATTGAACATTGGATTAGCATGAGTCAATCTAATTATTAGTGAACTACAAGGAAGTGTATTGACTAGAAAAATGAAACGGAAAATGCTAGTTTGCTGATTGCCAAAGGAGATTGTTTTGCACATGACCCTGAAATGAAAATCTACTTAGAATATCACCACCTCATAGGGGTAGAATCTTATCTTCATAAAGTGAATACTATCTAGCCAAAGGAATGAAAAGTTAGGTGAAGACCTTCAAAAAATTGAATTTAAAAAACGAGTTCTTTTGGATGTAGGGGAACTATCATAATGGAGACATTTTTTTGGAATGCCTTGTTTCTGAAAACCCTAAAGCAGAAATAGATACCATCATTTAAGGAAATGATCCTACAACACACCACAAATTAACTAACTGAATCTGGGTTATGATAATTGCACCTGAGATTCTTCAGAAATTTGACTATTTTCTTGTGAAATATCTCAAGAAAGTTTTGCTCAGATATTTGTCTGAGTAGTTAATTATTATCCCTAGACATCTTTTCTCTTCTCTACATTCTCATTTAAATAGCTCTTTCCATTACTCCTAAATAGAAATACATAGCAGCAAGCATTAACTCATGTCTTTTGTAGACTGACCAGTATTGGACCATTCGGTACCGCATAGAAACATCTATAAGATATAAGAAATGAATTCGTGAAACGTGAACATCGAAAATCACACCCACAGAAAAGTGGGGTGCTTAAGGGTCAAAGCTATATAACCGATAGAAGCCAGTAGAAAGGTTAAGAACCAGTGGTTCTTAACCTTTTCACTGGCCCATACCCCAGTGAATTTCAATTTATATTTTTGCATTCCCTTAAAAAATTATTTGTTAGAAAAGAAAATTTATTGCAAAACAATATTGAAAAATACATGTATCAACATAAAATCAAAATAACAAATTTTTAGTGACTAATTTGTTGCTTTTTCGAAAGGGCTACACGCATATCACTTGCATTTAAGCGGTTTCGGGTTTTTGTTTTTGTGTGCAAAAGTGATGAAAATCCCATTTCACAAAGGTAGGTGGTAGCAAATGATAGAAGTGTCTGCAGTGCTGCTTTCGACAGTTGGAAATAGTTCTGAGTACACCAGAATTGTTCTAAATCCAGTTTTTCAAATTTCATTTGAATACGTGCAATGGCTCGCATTTCAATAAGAAAGTTATTAAATTACCATTCTTTATAGAATTAAGATAAAAAAGAAATGGATCCAGTGTCCACCTCTGCTTTTAGCCAATATCTCCTGTTGAAATATATCCATGAAAAGAATCAATTATTGCAAATGTATTACAATTTCAGATAAAATTTTGATTTTTTTCGTTTTCCAAGCAAGGGAAAGTTTGCAAAATTACCAGTTTCAACTCGTATCCAAATTTTAAGTTTTTCAGTAAAACCAAATAATTTTTCACTAGACGTTATGTTTTTATTATACCCGTGCATTGATATATTTAATTCATTGAGGTGAGCGAAAATATCTGCTAAGAATTACAAAGTCTTGAATTAAATCACAATTCTGGTTAGTAAGAAATTTAAGTTCTGGCCAAGTTTTTGATGCAACATGCAATGCGTTATTGTAACTTGCGGTACTTCTTTCTTGATATAGGCATAGGCAAAACCGGAATTATTGCCTAACATCGCAGGTGCACTATCAGTACATATTGAGCTAATCACATCCATTGGTATTTGATGTTTCAAGAAAACATCAAATACCATCGCCAGCCTGGCTGGCCGAGTGGTTAACGTATCCGCTCTCCAGCCAAAAGGCTGCAGGTTCGAATCCCACAGTGGGCATAGATGTTTGCGATTATCTGTGGAAATAGTGGTGGTTGGTGGTGACAATTGTAGAGCAGGTGCCCTACCTCGATGAGTGTTTGGACTCCTTGGAGGTGTAATTGCTATCAGTTCCAGTTGATCAGAAAATAAAAATTCTCCCAAAATTTCCTTTATGTATTGCACAAATACCAATAACTCACTGCAATTATAAACGTCAATTAACTCATCCAATTGAATACACACTTTCAGAGGTTTGGTTTTAATACCCTGACTGATGTCTTTAATGCGTGATCGAATCTTTATGTGCGTCAGAACCTAATGCAATTTTCAATGCATATGGTTTCACCAATTCTTCAGCTATTATATATATGTGAGGCTTTTTTCATTACGTATACAGATATGCCACCTGATAAGACGCTTCTAATAATAAAATAACGTGTAAACGTTATTTTATTATTTTTTAGTTCTTATTAAACTTTACAAAATGCGAGTGAAAAAAATTAATCAAATGTGATTTACTTTCTGATTACTGCCGGTAAACAAAAAAAAATTAGCGTTCTTTTGTCACTTGATCCACTTTGTTGACGTTTGTACACAACGAAATGACAATGGCGAATGTGTGCGCAGCAAGTATGTGTTCGGCTTGGCGCATGCGTGAGCGGCAGTACATTCGGGAATATTTTCTGAATATGGTTAATTTCTTAAAATGAAACAAAAAAATATGTATAACTTATATTTAATGGTTCTTGGTGAAACAGAATAATTCTGTATGGGTTGAAAGATTACATACCTTAAATATAATTTAGTTTGCATAACTTTTTTCCTCTCGTGGAAAAAGCAAATGTGATTTAAATACAGGAATACCTCAATTATCGCGGTTTATAATTTGATACCAAAATTCCAATTATTGCGCTCCAAATTCGAATTATCGCGGCCGCGAGATGTAGCCCACTACATATGCAACCAGTTCGCGTAGCCACTCTCCAGGATCGCTCTCTTGTAGCGCTTCGTTTTTATCCGACGGTGCCTTCTCACCACTTACCAGTAACTATCCGCCCTTGCCTGAAGTACATGTAGATATTTATTTCTCTTGTTATTTACCCCTACAATGAATGCTAAAAGAAACAAGGATGATTTCAAGTCTACAGCTATCAAGAACAAACGTAGAGTGATCAGCTTGGAAGATAAGTTGCATATGATAAGTATGAAGCAGGCATAACCAAAGCCAAAATTGCAAGAGAGTACGGTCTAAATGAATCAACTGTTCGCCATATTTTGGACCACGCTGCAAACTATACGCAACTAGGACAAAATGCATCGACCTCGTCTGTGTCCCAAACTACGAGAAACTGAAGCCATCTTATGATTGAAATGGAAACGCTATTGTCAGTGTGGATAGAAGATTGTAACCAAAAGTGAATTCCTCTTAGTCAAATGATTAAAAACAAAAGCATTGAATTTGTTTGAAACTTTAAAAAGAAAACAATTAGCGAAAATGATTCGGCGTCAGTAGTGGAAAAAACTTTCTCTGCAAGTTCAGGGTGGTTTGATCGGTTCAAAAAGCGATCGAGCATTCATAGTGTTCGTGTAGGTGAAATTTCAAGCGCCGATGAAAAAGCAGCAGCTAGTTTTCCTGGTGAATTGCAACAGATCATTGAAGAAGGAAATTATACCGATGATCAGATATTTAATGCTGACGAAACAGGCTTATTATGGGAAAAAATGCCCACTAAAACATTTTTAGCAAAAAATGAAATATCACAACTTTCGGTTTCGAAGGAGCGTGTAACACTTTTACTATGTGGCAATGCTTCTGGAGATTACAAGATGAAGCCTCTCTTTATTTATCGTTCACAAAATCCTCGCCCGCTTAGAAGTTGAGATAAAAATTTTCTCCCTGTTCATTGGAGATTCAACAGAAAAGCTTGGATGACGAAAACTATTTTTGAGGATTGGTTTAAAAACCGTTTTTGTCCTGAAGCTGAAAGGTACTCCAAATCATTAAATCTTGATTTCAAAACCTTGTTGATATTAGATAATGCACCTAATCATCCAACAGCACTGAATGATTTGTGTGAAAATGTAAAAGTTATTTATTTACCACCTAATACCACTTCCAGCCAATGGATCAAGGTGTAATCGCATCCTTTAAGGCATATTACCTATGAAGAACTTGTTCACAAGCAATAGAAAAGACTACAGGAGATGAAGCTATGACTTTGACAGAATTCTGGAAGGCATTCAATATCAAAAATTGCATTGAGAATGTCAAGGAAGCATGGAGTGAAGTAACATCTAGAAACCTGAGAGCGGCATGGCAAAAGATTATTCCTCATTGTGCAAATGATTTTAAAGGATTTGAAAATGAAGTAACCCATGTTATCAATGACATAATTGAGCTTGGCTTGGATCTAGGACTAAAAGAAATTGAAAAAGGTGATGTTCAGAACCTGCTTCAGTCAAATGATAAGGAACTGGATGATGAAGACCTAATTAACCTCAAGAGAGAACGTGCTTACGATGCTCAAATCGATGATAATGACGAACAAATTGACTTGGCACTGAAGGAATTTACCCTCAAAGAAATAGACGAAATGTTTAGAATTGCTGAAAATTTTAAAGAAAAAAAATCTTCAACAGCGATCACTGAAAGTTCGTCAGGAAATTGAAATTTCCATCTGTTGCTACCGAGTTTTATACGAAGAAAAAATTCCACCAGACAACTCGACACAAATTTTTATCCAAGAAAGAATAATTGTATGTACTTCTTATATATAAATAAAGATTAAAGAATAATCTTTTTTTTTTCTTAATGAACCTTCATTTTTTACTTAACACGTTTAACACATTTCTTTTTTACTTGATATATACTTGATATATAAAATTTAATTACAGTAATAGATTTGAAAAATCCTTGGCATTGAAATACCCATTTGATACGCATTATTAATCCCGATTATTGCGGTATTTTTCGTGGCAATAACCACGATAATCGAGGTATTCCTGTAATTAATATATGCTGGAATATTTTCCAGCTCGCACCCCCATGGGTGCATGCGCCCCTGGTTAAGAAACACTACTTTAAAGGAATGTGGAGAACTAAACAAAATGTTATATATTCAGGCAATGACAAGCAAGGAAATGGAGTAGCTATAGTATTCAACACCGAATATAAGGCTAATCTTGAATGGCAAGCCATATCAAGTAGCTTGTGGGCATATATCAGAATGGGGAATTGGACAATGAGACATTTGTGCCTATGGTCCCACAGAAGGTTCTACTAAGGTAGAAGTGGAAGAAATTTTTGAGGCTTTAGAAAAAGCAACTGACACAATGAAAAAGGAAAAGTTGGTCCTATTAAGTCTCATTGACTAAGACTTGATGAGAGTGATGTTTTCTCACTGGTGCAGGACACTAGAGTGTACCCAGGATTTAAAATTGGAAGTGATTGCCATTTATTATGCAATATTATTCCTTAATTTATGTCTTATACTTTGGAGATAATCTTTTCTAATAGTTGAAGCATTACATCCAGTATCTAATAAAATATTACACTTAGAACCTAGGATTTCTCCTCTAACTGTCATCATTCTTTCATTAGGTGTCTGCTGTTTCTGAATTCCATTATTTCTTCTGTGGGGTTTGTATCCAAACTTCGAGTCCCATCTGCTATTAGAGTAGTTTCCCTTGTTATAGAAACAATTCCTGGCATAATGTCCAGTCTTGTTGCAATTAAAATATTTAGGAGGATCTCCATCATCTCTGAGAAATTTTCTCCGTGTCTGAGGTTGAGGATCAATGGGAATTTGCTGTCGAACATTCTCCAGGGCTTCCACTACTCTATCCAATTTAGCCAATTGGTTTATTTTGCTTCTCAACCTCCAGTTTGACAACTTTACTAATATGTTCTGCTGTGGGATTGAAATTTTCTTGAAATCCTACAGTCATTTCTGTCAATTCTTTTATTACTTCATCTAATTTATTCTTCATTGGCTGTTGCAATTTTTCTACTTCCTGGTGAACAAAGTCTTACTTCCTTGAATAATTTCTTGTTGGTTTGTTCCTTTGTGTCGGACATGCAGTTATGATCAATAGGATTCTCTCTAATGATTTTCCTTTCATCTTCTTTCTTTCTATTTTCTTTTGAGGATTTATTTACTCCTATGGAACAATCAGTTGTTTCTACTATGTTTACAAGGCCAATATTGGATGAAGGGCAAAGGTCTCCAATCATCTGTTCCTTTTCCTTGACAGCTACAAGACATTCCTCTAGTGAGGTTATCTTCTTCTTATAGGCTGTCTCCCTCAGTTCTTGTCTGACACCTTGTCTAAATTGTTGATAAACTGCCCAATCCAAATGAGGTTTGTCTTCATTGGATACATTTAAACTTTCAGAGAGAGTTAGTAACTGATTGTAGAAATCACCAACACATTCTTTGTCCTTTTGTATAATCCTCTGTAGCTTCCACAAATTTGGTCCAACACTCCTCCGTTTACAAAACTGAGATAGCAAGACTTCCTTAAACTTCTTGTATTCAAATGTTTCCTTAAGTATAGGAGATGAAAAAAAATATGTCTTAGCTTTACCAATTAGTTTGTTTTTAAGTAATACCAACAATTGAAAGTCTGTCCAACCTGCTGTTTCTCTGAGTTTCTCAACATAAGTAAAAAAAGATAATACATCATCAGTCTTCTCCTGAAAATTGGGGAATTACTTGTTGGGGATTCATACTTCTAAAAAATTCACTGTTTTCCATCTCTGAATTGGAAGTAACAGCCATTGTGATAATTGGAGTATCAATTCAAATAATATAATCCTTTAATTTCACAAAAAAACTTTATCTTTGCCTGATTTCTGATTACAACCAGTTCATTGTGATCTATTCAATTTTTACTTTCTAAATTTTCAGGGAGCAATTCCACAATTATTATTACCAAGTTAAATTAAATCTGTTAATCTACAGCTGTTAAATTAATTTCTATCAATTAAATCACATCCTGTCGACTGCGCCATTTTGTCGTGACGTGTTCTCTTGACGTTCGAATCCGCCATCTTGCTAAAAGTCACTTTCATCAAATAAGGAAAACTAATTGCAAATTAATCACTGATCTAAGGGTAGAGAAATTTCTATTATACTGCGCCACTCTATCCTTAGATAAGTCTATATGAATTAGTAGGATTAATTCAAAATTAGTTAGCAGTCTTTTCACTCATTCAGGCCGATGGTATTTATTTTCTTTCCTTCTGGGATTCCCGCTAGATCCGAATTTTTGTGAACGGTGCAGTAAAAAGAAATTCAGGCAAACAATATTTAAATTAACAAACAAAACATTTAATATATGGTTATATAACAATTACATAAATTCCACTTCTAAATATGACAAACCAGTCAAGTTAGCACATCAAGTCAAGTCATTCATATTAATCCAATCTTTCAAACTTTCTCAAACAAATTCACAGTTTCAGAATCACAAAGTTTCTTTACTCAAATTATTACAATAGAATTTCTTATTTATTCAGTTTCCATGTATCTCTCAGCTACACTCTACGATTAACTCATAACAGGCACTAACCACGGTAGATATCACTTCAATGTCTATATTTTCAACTCTCAGCCTCGATGGTAAGCTACAGTTAATGTTAGAAACAGTGCAACGGAACTAATACTTAAATCTGCATACACTGAAATAAACTAATATGACTGTCCTTACCAGAAATAATCTTCAGTACTTCCAATATTTTGTGAGCACACTTTCAAATTGTATTTATCACACTTGCGAAACACTAAATAACTAAAACATTACTAATCGCGCTTCAAAAATCCAGATAACAACTATAAGGTACATTAATTATTCTTATTTATCATTCATCAACTAGTTTATCTCCTTACAATTCCCTTTCATGGTAGTACAGAAATAAGTCGTAATTGTAGACTGACTGGATTTATTCAGTATTCTTCTTTGAATGTCCAGTTCTCTAATTATCCGATTACGGCAATAATTTCTTTTTATTACTACGGCTGGTTTTGCTTTCAGCCAACTATAAGATTCACTTATATAAAAAAAATATCTACTCAACTCCTATCCTTAGGAATCTTTTAATTACTTCTACTTCTTTAGTTTACTTCCTTGCTACCTTATAGTTCCAAAGTTCCGTTCCGACTTCCACACTTACTACTACGTATCTATTTTCTCTTCTCCTCTACAAACGCTCCCTTCACACGCGCTCGTTTATTTCCACGCGTCTCTATGACAACCGATAGACGTAAACATTCTCGCGAATGTTATATTAGGCTATACAACTACATTGAGTTATTACATAACATTAAGCTTTCACAAAAAGAATAAATAGAATGATCGCATTTCAATAAATGCGCAGTTAAACTACAAATATAATGTTCTTACAATATTGACATAACAATAAATAAAACAGCTTATTAATATTTAATACAGAACTTCTTTATCATTAACACTTTCTTTTGATTAAATAATTAAAAACTTGATATAATTAGGGCAGTTATATGATATCAATTATAATTTATGATATTTACATTAAATATTATTTACAAATTTAGTTCTTGTGACGGAAAATCATGTTAGATTCTGAATCAAATAACATTTATTCTTTTTTCTACATAATTAGAATCCAACACTATCAAGTCTCATTGACTAAGACTTGATGAGAGTGATGTTTTCTCACTGGTGCAGGACACTAGAGTGTACCCAGGATTTAAAATTGGAAGTGATTGCCATTTAGTGTTCAGCAGGATAAAATTGAGTTTCATATTCAAAAGAAGAACATGTAAGAAATTTTTAAAGCAAGCAAAGGTTGGTTGATTGGTAGAGCCTCTGCTACAAATGGCTCACGAAAAAAGCGCGGTTAGTAGTTGGAAGGGAACCAATCGTTCGATGCAGTTGGCACACTCTCTCGATGATGAGCCTTTCGACTCCTTGGAGGTGTCACATAATAATAATCAGAGGTGGCTCATGCAGAGCACTACGGAACTGCAGCACCCCCAATTTTTCTCGATATATAAATATATTTATATTTACTTGTAATATTTCATTTTTATCACCAACAATCCCATCTGGTAGCCCTTAGAAGGGCATAGGACGCTAGCAGCAGTGTTTATCAGTGTCATATTGCTACGCGCGCAAGCATATGCACGTCATAGTGAGATGCGAGCAGTTCCACTGTTGTTTATATGCAGTTTGTGTCAGTAGTAGAGTGTTTATCGTGTTTACTTAGTCTCTTTAAATATGTGGACATTATATTTGTTATAGTTTTTATTTTAGAACATTATTGGGGTTATTGACAATTATGACCTCAGAAATGCAAGGAATAAGCAATGATAAGAAGTTTTCATACAGAGTGGTATGAAAAGAAAAGTTGGCTACGTGGTTTTGAAGTGAAAAATGCACTATTTTGTTTCCCGTGTTTGTTTGGGGGTGATACGAAATGGAAAAAGGATGGCTTTGTAAATATAAATAAAATGAAAGAAAAAAAAAACATTGAAAATGCAGTTTCTTTGTCACTTTAAGAAACTAGATATTAAACAAAAACTTAGTGAAGCCTACAAATTTCAATTAATGAGCATAACAAAAAGGTTGCTAAAAACCGTGAAATTTTATTCAAGGTAATTAACTGTCATTTTGTGGAAATTTTGAAATTAAGTAATTTTGAATTATACAAAACTAATTTTATCGATAATAAACAATATTTTTTCATGTTTAATTTTTACCATAATTTTATTTTATGCAAACACGTATACACTGCATATGTATATTTCGAAAGCTGCAGCACCTCACGATTTCAAGCCATGAGTCGCCACAGATAATAAAAGTTGAGCAGCTCTCAGATACAAATGTAAGAAAGCTAAACACCATAAAAGTAGCTAAACAAAAGTCATAGGAGGCCTTTCGTAAGAACATATAAAAATAAATATCAAGATGTTCTGGAAGTAGTTGAAGAACCTCAGAAATGGAGGAAAGTGCTGTAAAAGGAATTAGCGATAAAGGTGACATAAACTGGCGAAAAGATATACTTAATGGAGGGAGTAATTAATTTGGAAATTGCTAAATGAAACAATTAGTGACAGAACAGTAATAAAAAAAACACTCAAGCATGTAATCAGGAACACATCCATACTTGAAGTAGAAAAAGGCAGCTGGAGTAGATGATATTCGAAAAGAAACGCTCAAGTATGGAGGTATAAAAGTCTTATAATGGCTGCAGTGCAGCCACTATAAGACTTTTATACCTCCATACTCCATATATAATCATCTGGAATTTTCCAGAGGGAAGAATTCAAGATGATTGGAGCAGAGCTCTCATAGTACCCATACATAAAAAGGGAAATAAAACAATGTGAGAATTACAGATGTTTCCCTACTGAATGGAACAATGGCATAAATGTTACCAGGAACTGGTAACATTTATGCCAGTACGAGGGTGATCAGAAAAGTTCTCGGCCTAACAATGAAAAAAGGAATTTATAATTGCAAAATAATTTTTATATTTCAACATATTCTCCCTTAAGACTAATACATTTATTCCAATGATCAGTAAGATCTACAAAACACCCGTCTACAGCACCTTTTGATTCAAAGAAAAATGATGACCAGTGAGGAAGAGATGGAAGTAAAGGAAGCCAAATGTGGTGGATGTCCCAACAATTCATAGTGCAGATCCCGTGTTTTGGTTTAATTTTTACCATAATTTTATTTTATGCAAACACGTATACACTGTATATATGTACTGTATATTTCGATAGCTGCAGTACCTCACGAGTTCGTCTAGTCATAATAAAAAGTCATAACTAGATAATAATCAACGGGGTGCTTAAGGGTAAAAGCTGTATAACTGAGAGAAAACCTCCTTATAATCTTTAAAGGAATGCGGAGAACCGATCAGGGCTTCTGACGTAATGTTCAATCCTCACCTTCTCGTGCAGCCCTGTTAGGTATCTACCTGGATATTCAACGATCAAGGATGGGATGGCAATTTGGGATTTAGCTGACCAAACTGCATTCTTATGGGTGCCAATGGTCCCACAGACGTTTCTGCTAAGGTAGAAGTGGAGGAATTTTTTGAGGCTTTAGAAAAAGCAACTGACAATGAAAAAGGAAAACTTGGGGATCTAAATAGCAGATTAAGAAATGATTGTCAGACATACACAGATATGTGGGGAAAATTTGGAGAAAAGAGCAAAGCTAATAATAATGGCAAATACTTGTAGGATTTCTACTCAGAACATGGATCGGTTATTAAAAACACCATGTTTCAACAATACAATGTGCACAATTATAGGCTTAAAATGATGGTACAACATGATAGAATTTCAATCTGGTTGGGACGTCGCTTGGATAAACAAGGCCCCACACTGATTTTGCCAGCGAACCAGCAAAAAGTAAGCTATTGGAACAAATCTTAAAAAAAAAAACACAGTCAACATTACCAGAGTTCAAGAACAGTACTATTAACATAAGAAGCCTGGATGGCAAAGAAATGGAGTTAGCTGAGGAATTAGATAAATACCAGATCTATAGGGATGAGTGAAACAAAAAAAAAAAAAAAAGACAAAAACTGGCGAGATCTTTCTGAGCAATAAATACAAAATGATATATTCAGGAAATGACAGTCAAGGAAAAGGAGTAGCCATAGTATTCAACACTCAATACAAGGCTAATCTTCTTGAATGGGAGGAAGACTCAAGTAGTGATGTCGGCAAATATCAGAATAGGGAACTAGACAATCAGACTTATTATTTGTGCCTATGGTCCCACAGAAGTTTCTGCTTAGGTAGAAGTGGAGGAATTTTTTGAGGCTTTAAAGAAAGCAACTGACAATGAAAAAGGAATAGTTGGGGATCTAAATAGCAGATTAAGAAATGATTGTCAGACATACACAAATATTTGGGGAAAATTTGGAGAAAAGCGCAAAGCTAATAATAATGGCAAATACTTGTTGGATTTTTACTCAGAACATGGATCGGTTATTAAAAACACCATATTTCAACATAAAAATGTGCACAAATTCATATGGAGAGAACAGGCAAGGAATAAGAAAAGTCTCATTGACTAGGTTATTGTTGATAGTGATGTTTTCTCTCTGATCCAGGACATTAGTGTACAGAGGATTTGAAATTGGAAGTGATCACTATTTAGTCTTGAGCAGGATAAAATTGAATTTCATATTGAAAAGAAGAACATACGAGAAAGTTTTAAAGCGAATAAAAGTTGAGTAGCGCTCAGATGTGAACTTTATACTAAAATATACAAACATTATTCCAGAAAAAATGAAAGAGTTTGAGAACAGGAATCAAACTTGGGAGATAATGTGGCAAGCTCTGAACAAAACATTGACTAATTCTGTCAGAGAGGCATGTGGTGAGGTTGTTTGGCAAATAAGCCAGCTCGTACTCTTAGAGAATACAGAGACAAATGTAAGAAACCTAAACACTCTAAAACTAGCTAAACAAAAGTCATTAGAAAACTTTGGTAAGAACAAAACATAAATATCAGGTGGCAAGATAATCTGGAGATTGATGAAGAAGCTCAGAAATAGAGGAAAGAATGCTTTAAAAAGAAGTAGAGATGATAAAGATGATAGGAAAACTGGAAAAAAAGATATCCTTGAAGTATGGGGTAATTACTTCGAAAAATTGCTAAATGAAACTAGCAGTGATGACAGCACAGTGATGAAAAACACTGACCAGTTTCATTTAGCAATTTCCATACTTGAAGTGGAAAAAGCCATCAAAAGTCTGACATATAGAAAGCCAGCTGGAGTAGATGATATTCGACCAGCAATGCTGAACTATGGAGGTATAAAAGTTTTACAGTCTCTACACTACATAGTTCAGAAGACCTGGACAGAATGACGTTTTCCAGATGATTGGAGTAGAGCTCTCAGACTACCTATATATAAAAATAAAAAGAGAAATAAAACTGAATGTGAAAATTACGGAGGCATTTCTCTCTGAGTGTTCCTGGTAAGATTTATGCCAGATACTTGAGGAAAGGTTGAGGATTGTGGAAGAGAAGCTTGGTGAAGAACAAGCTGGATTCATGCCAAATAGAGGCTGTCAGGATCAGATTTTCACTTTACGAGAAATAGTTGAGAAATCATGGGAATATAACAAAGATCTGTATTTAAGTTTTGTCGATCTGGAAAAGGCATATGACAAGGTGCCAAGAGAGAAGCTATTCAATACGCTACAGTTATATGGTGTCAATGGGACACTTTATCAAGCCATACTTAGTCTTGATTTGTGTTGTAAGTCAGCAGTTAGAATTGAAGGAAGAACAGGAAGATGGTTTAATGTTAAATCTGGTGTCAAACAAGGATGCACATTATCCCCTGTTATTCATTATGTATATGGATCACATTATGAAGGAATGTGGTATTAAACCTGATATCAAAATTGGGGATGTTAATGTCAGCGCTTTCCTTTATGCAGATTGTTATACTTCTAAATAAATCCAGCACAAGTCTGCAAGATTCCCTGAATAACTTGTCATAGATATGATATGAAGGTCAGCATTAAAAACACAAAGACATTAGGCAGAAACATTGAGAATATCAACTGCATTGTGAACGGAAAACCAATAGAAGAAGTAAAACATTTCAGCTACTTATGCACGATTTTTTAGTGAATATGGTAAATTAAATATGGAAATTGACAACAGAATCAACAGAGCTGGTATGGTAGGAAGTCAACTGAATAAATTTATATGGAATAAGAAAAATTAGTCAAAACACTAAATTAGCTGTTTAAAAACAGTGCTCAAACCAATTTTAAGTTATAGGTCTGAGAGCTGGGTCAGAAGTAAAACACTTCACCAAAGACGATATCTGAGTTCTGGAAAAGATTAGGGGCATGAACAGATATCAGGAATGGCAATATCATATTAAAAACGAGGATATTAGGAAAGAACTTCACTTTGTTAGCATCCAAGAATGCGTTAGCAGAGCTAATCTTAGGTGGTATGGTCACTTTACAGAATGGGCAAGGGAAGATTAGCAAAACAAGTGTTCCCTTCCAGGTTGGCAGGAAAAAGACCCAGAGGAAGAGCAAGATATAGGTGGATTGATACGGTAAAGAGTGCCTTAGAATATAGAAATATAAGATCTGACAAAGTTGTATCCTTGACAGGTAACAGATTGAATTGGCAGAAAATTGTACATAGGAAGTTAGTAATGATGTAAATTTTTCATGTAGTACTATCATATCCGTACACCCCTTGAGGATAAATGTCAGGAATTTGATGATGATAATATTCCCTGGTTATTGTTTTACCCTTTTCAAGATAATAAACAAAATGCCTTAAGCATCCCAAAACACTGATGCCATGACCTTTCCTGCTAATGGAATCGACTTTCGCTGAACAACCGGCTTCTGTCCACTGTTTTGACTACTGTTTGGATTCTGGTGTATAATGGTGAATTCAAGTCTCATTCATAGTAAGAAATCAACTCAAGAAATCAGTTTTTTTCTTATTAAAATGCTTCAAGCACTGTTCAGATTTTCATGCGAGTGCATTTTTCATCTGCTGTGAGCAAGCACAGCATCCATCTTTCGCAAAACTTTTTGATTTGCAATTCTTCATGCTAAATATATCCTACACATTCATCATGAAGATATTTTCTTGATCATAAATTAGTATAATAATAATATTTGGTTGCAGATCAATTTTATTATTAAACTGAACCAACGAGAGCCTGTGTAGCTGAGTGGATGTGGCGTTTGCCAACCACGGCGCTTGGCCGCAAGAAGGAAGACTTGGTTTCGAGTCTAGTCGGCGACTAGAGGAAATTTTTCTAAGCCTTTTTTCGACCGGTTCCCGAGTTAGTCGATCTCTGGCACGGGCAAGCAGGTTTTTCCTCCCGGAAACTCGGGTTTTTCGTTCTGTAAACTCAAGAAAATCGACCGTAGCACTCACATTATTTCAGACATTAAATATATTGTGTTAGGGACCACGAGATGGCGGCACATTTGAGCCGTCTCTCTTCACTGAGTACCGCTTAATTAGTGATAGCCTTGGGCCATCTATCTCTGATTGGTACCAGTGGAGATTGAACTGCCCACTCAGTCTCCAAAAGTTAGATAGGGCTAAATGGCCTCGCCTACTCCCCGTATATGGGAATAAAAAGGCGTTAGCTGATTTTTTTTTTAGAACTGAACCAACTAGTTTCGCCACACTTTAACTGTTGGCATCTTCAGGGTACATTATAAGTTTAAGCAATCTCACAATTATGCATAACAAAATTAACTGTAAAAAACTGACTAGAATAATTACAAAATAGTATCGAACGTGAGTGAAACAAGTATCGCGTGTACAAGGTAGCTAGCTGTTGCTAAGGAACTTTCTGTAGTTTGTATTAAAGTTCATTTCTTCCTTTTTTAAAGTTCTGATTAGGGTTTTCCATATCTCTGCGAGTATTAGGCCTTGATTTCTGTTAAGGTTGACAGTAGAACGGGCGACTGTGGCCGCTTCTTTGAAAATTCTTGAATGGTAATCTTCCTCTATGTAAGGAGAACAGCTTTTGTGCCACTCGATGATATGGTTAGTTGTAGAGAAATGAGACGATAGGGCAGAAATATTCTGTCTGTTGTTTTTGACATAGCCAATGTGTTCCTTTTGCCTGATTTCGAGGCTTCTCGAAGTCTGTCCGATGTAACTAGCCACAAGCGCAAGGAATATTATATAAACTGCAGCATATTTATAGAAAGGATGGTTGTCTTTTGGAGATCTTAGTTTACGAATAGATTCTTTTGGTTTAAATGTTACCCTTATTTTGTTGTTTGAGGAGGCTGGCGAGCTTCTTGGAGATTCCACTTACAAACGGAATTACATTCGTTTTTATATATTGAATATCTTCTTGTTCTCTTTGTGGTGGTTCAGAGAAAAGGACTTTATTGACTATTCTTCTTGGATAGCCGTTCAAATACAGATTGTTGGAAATAAATTTTAACTCATCTTGAACCGTCTCGTTGTCCATTGTGATGCGAATCGCTCTTTTATTTAACATGTGTACAATGCTGAATTTATGAGATGAGCTGAAATGTAGGTAGCGACCTGTATTGGTCGGTTTTCTGTACACCGATAGATTTATACTGCCATCAATTTGTTTTTTGATTAAGATGTCTAAAAACGGTAATTAGTTTTCTTTCAAGTTCCAGAGTGAATTTGAAAGAATGATGGAAGGAGTTGATCTTTTTGAGATTATCTCAAAAAAATCAACTCCTTCCATCGTTTGTGCATGTGGTTCTAGTTACATCGGACAGACTTCGAGAAGGCTCGAAATCAGGCAAAAGAAACACATTGGCTATGTCAAAAACAACAGACAAAATATTTCTGGCCTATCGTCTCATTTCTCTACAACTAACCATATCATCGAGTGGGACAAAAGCTGTTCTCCTTACATAGAGGAAGATTACCATTCAAGAATTTTCAAAGCAGCAGCCACAGTCACCCGTTCTGTCAACCTTAACAGAAATCAAGGCCTGATACTGCCAGAGATATGGAAAACCCTAATCAGAACTTTAAAAACGGAAGAAATGAACTTTAATACAAACTACAGAAAGTTCCTTAGCAACAGCTAGCTAACCTTGTACGCGCAATACGTGTTTCACTCACGTTCGATACTATCCAATTTGTAATTATTCTAGTCAGTTTTTTAGTTAATTTTGTTTTGCAGTTCTGCATAATTGTGATTGTTTAAACTTATAATGTACCCTGAAGATGCCAACAGTTAAAGTGTGGCAAAACTAGTTGGTTCAGTTTAATAATAAAATTGATCAACACTTGATCTGCAACCAAATATTATTATGCTATCCTACACATTCTTTTGTAATGCTTAGTGTCAGTAATTTCACAGCACTTTGATTCTCCAGTCATGCAATATCGTGCACTTGATCAATAATTTCTGGTGTTTTGGACGTCCTTCACGTGGATCATCTTCAAGGCTGGTACGGCGACGTTTAAACTCGGAAGCCCATTTCTTAATTGTCGAAAACGAAGAATTGTGTCCATAAACTTTTATGAACTTCGAATGAATTTTTTTTGCCGTTAAACCTTGTTTTACAAAGAATTTTATAATCACACGATACTCAATTTTATCCATTTCAAGGGACGCAGACAACACTTTTGCTTCAGACAGCTGTATAAAGTCGTTGCAAGTCATTCTACTTGATAGAATGACTTGCAATTTCTCATGGATGCTTATGACAGATGTACCAACTTAGAAAGAAAGAAAAAAGTGCTGATAGTGTTACCATCTATGGTGGAGGCCGAGAACCTTTCAGACCACCTTCGTATACTTGAGAAATAGTTGAGAATTGTGGAAGGGAAGCTTGGTGGTGGAAGGAAAATCTGGATCCTGTCAGGATCCAGATTTTCAGCTTACGACAAATAGTTGAGAAATCATGGGAATGTTTCTCAACTTAAATAGAGATCTTATAACAAAGATTTCTATTTAAGTTTTGTAGATCTAGAAAAGGCATACAAGGTGCCAAGAACAAAAGCTATTCAAACAGTTGTATGGTGCGAGTGGATCATTATATCAAGCAAATACTTTCTTTATTTGAGTTGTAAGTCAGCAGTTAGAATTGAATGAAGTACAGGGAGATTGTTTAATGTTAAATCTAGTGTCAAACAAAGATGCACATTATCCCGTCTGTTATTCATTACGTATATGGATCACATTAAGGAAAGTGGTATTAAACTTGATATCAAAATTGGAGATGTTAATGTCAGCTTTGCTTTAGGTGGATTATGTTATACTTCTAAATAAATCCGCTATGTCTGCAAGATTCCCTGACTAAATTGAATAAATGTTGTAATAGATATGGTACTGAAGGTCAAGAATACTAAGGCAATGAAAATAGGCAAAAGCATTGAAAATATCAGCTGTATTGTGAATGGAGAACCTATAGAACAAGTAAAACATTTCAGCTACTCAGGTACGATTTTTAGTGAAGATGATAAATTAAATATGGAAATAGACAACAGAATCAACAAAGCTGGTATGGTAGTCAAGTGAATAAATTTATATAGAATAAGAGAGAAATTAGTCAAAACACTAAATTAGCTGTATACAAATGTTCAATCCAATTTTAGCTTATGGAGTTAAAATTATGAGACTCCTAAGAAAGATTAGAGGAGTGATCAGATAGCATGAATGACAATATCATATTAAAAACGAGGATATTAGAAAAGAACTTGACATTATTAGCATCCAGAAATATGTTAGCAGAGCTAATCTCAGGTGGCATGGTAACTTAAACAAAATGGAAGAGGAAAGATTAGCAAAGCAAGTGTTCTTTGCCAGGTTGGCAAGAAAATGACCCATGGGAAGACCAAGATATATAGGTGGATTGATACAGTACAAAGTGCCTTAGAAGATAGAAATATAAGATCCAATAATATTGCAGTCTTGATAGGTATGGATTGATTTGGAGGAAAATTGTTAATAGGAAGTTAGTAATGATGTAAGTTTCGTGTAGTACTATTGTATCCTATACACCCCTCGAGGATACATGTCTGGAATTTGATGATGATAAAAAGTAGAAATCTAATAAAATCTGGACTTGCGCAATATGGATGCACAAGCTCCTAATATACAGGGATAGCCTAAAAGAAATAGACACTTTCAAAGTTTTACAAAAATAAGTTTTAATAGCATGGCTGAAGTACTTACATGGTTTGAAGAGTACGTCCTGAAGTTTACATGGATAAGTTACAAGTGTTCTATGTGTGACCCTTTTGTAACACAAATATCAATGCGATAATCTAGTTACAAAAGGGGTACATAAAGGACATAAAGACTTATGGGGGTACATAAAGGACAGATGTTTTGTACCTCCCCTCCCTACAAGTGTGGACGATCTTAAACAACACATCACAGTAGCTGCTGCAACAACTGTTGACATGGACATGCTGAGAAGTGTTTGGGAAGAACTGGATTATCGCATTGATATTTGTTGTGTTACAAAAGGGTCACACATAGAACACTTGTAACTTATCCATGTAAACTTCAGGACGTACTCTTCAAACTATGTAAGTACTTCAGCCATGCTATTAAAACTCTTCTTTCTGTAATACTTTGAAAGTGTCTTTCTTTTAGGCTAATCCTGTATAACATGCATAGCAGATATTCCAACAATACCTGCTGATAACAAAGAAAAGATGTAACAGCTTCCTAGCCAAGTGTAACTTATACACTGTTGTCTAAAACCAAAGGATGAACATTTCCTGAAGATTATGATTGTAGCAATTTGTATAATTGGCAATTTCAAGTAGAAAGCAGGTACATATTCAAATTTTTAAATCGCATGCAAAAGGGTCATGTAGTAGCACTCAACAGGATTAAAGGCTGCACTAAATGAATTGTGTTTGAAGAAATAAAGTTGCTAACTTGGATGTCTTAAATGTCTCAAAGACATCATCTAGATGATTTCACAGAGGGAAGAATTATTGGAAATCTTGAAGGCTGAATTACTGATATTGCCAGAGTTTGGAATCTCGGTTTTGTAGCCAGGTTCTGGGCAGCATTTCAAAGCAATGGAATGTGTTCCACACATTTGCTAAGAGGTCACCCTCACTCTACATGGAGCATGAAGACAGATTTTTTTGTTATAATAGCAAGATATGCAGATACCTCAGCTGTGAGATGGATCTGTGACAAGTAAGCCTTTATGCCCAAAAGTTTGTCCCTTTATCCACAGCTCATTGTAGAACACATTTTCAGTGGTGTTGTATCCCAAAAAATTGGCAAGGCACCAGTGGGCTAATGTACTCTTTACCAATGAGTGTCATTTTAGTCTTTCCTCTGATTTTAGATAACACTTGGTTTGACATGAAAATGGCACTTCTTACCATTGTGAGATACTTGTGGAGACTGGGGGATACTAATTGAATTGAGTGGCCAGCACACTCCTCAGATCTCAACCCCCATAGAACATGTTTGGGACGAAATAGGGAGATGCACTGCTGCTCGAAATTTACTTCCAGAAAACAAATAAGCCTTATCCTTGCTCTAAAGGAGGAGAAGTGGTTCATTTTGTCTCCAGAACTCCTGAATCACTTGGTGTTAAGTATGGTACAATGTCAGAACTGCATCACAGTTCGTGGTGGACCTATTCCATACTGCATTGTCTCTGCATAGTGTTCTGTAAGCATCCTTAGGAAATTTTTAACTTTTGCAGTTAACTTGTATAATAATATTTATAATTATTATACCATAATAATTATTATATATATTAATATGTATAATAATATAAATTTATACAAAATTTATAGCCAGCACACTAATGAGTAATATCCACATTTGGCTAGTCATGAAAACTTTTGATACAGGTAGAAATGTAGTTCATCCTTAGATTTTGGATGCCAGTGTATTTTATAATTCATTTTTAATATCTAAAACTGCAAAATCTACATCAAGCTTATGCTTACAAGCTCTATATATGTAAATTTTTTTTTTTTTTTTTTTTTTTGAAATTTTGTATTTACATCTACAATTAAATAATTTTAATCAGAGAAAGGATAAATAAGTTGTGTTGGGAAGGAGGCTTAGTATAAAGATATTCAGAACTACTGCCATAGAAAAATCTGGCATAAGTTTGTTTACTCATTCATTTCATATATTATATTACACCAAATGACATCAGCCACAATTTCCTAAGGCAACAAAAGAAAAAAAAAAAAGATTTATTTTTCTAGCACACAATGCACACACCTACAGGTGTCATAAATTACATATATAACTTAGAATATAAATTATAATGGTGTAAACTAACTTTTTATACTGTACTTACTGCCTTTAAAAAGCAGATAAAATATTACATAAAAATTAAATGCAGTTTATAAAGAAAATGTATTAAAAATGTATCAGTAAAAGTTTCAGAAAAAAATCTGAATGCTGCACTTTTCAACTCATCTATTTTTGCTGCTTAGTTTGCAGCAAAAAGCTTTACCCTTTAAATTATCTTGCATATAATTTTTATATAGGAACCCTGAAACTGTACCTATCTGATAAAAAGTTAATATTTAAAATAAGAGAAAATATAAATTATAATGGTATAAACAATAACTTTTCTGAAATCTTTGGAAAGCAAATAAAAAAATAAGATTTCATAATGAATAAATGCATTTTATAAATAATTATATAAATAAAATGTAAGATTGCTTCAAAAAAAATCAGTATCTGAAAATATCTGAATTCTGCACTTTTTCACACCATATAATTATTTTTGGCTGATCTTTGTTACCACTCAGTTTACAATACAGCAATTACTTTATCCCTTAAATTTTCTTGCAAAAAAAAAAATTTTTTTTTTTTATTTATATAGGAACCCTGAAGATATAGAAATCTGTGATAAATGAATTTATATTTAAAAAATAAATTGAATTATATGCATAATATATAACTTTTTTTTTTTTTTTGCACAGCGAAATCTCAAACTTCTTTTGGCTAAAGGCACTTAGAATATTAACATGTTAATCTTAATTGTGCTGCTAACTCTCAGTACCATTTTACAAGAAAGAATTTAATGTTTCACTTAAAACTGATAGATATATATAACAGCATACAGCAACAGTTATATTACAGAATGAAACAAGAGCAAACACTGGCATTTGATTTCACTCCAAACAAGTCATCCATAGATGACATAATTTTCCATCTTTAGCATTTCATTTCCACACTTGGGTTTAACTTGCATGTGGGATTTGTTCATTCATCACCTTCAGAGGCTGGTTCATTCATCACCTTCAGAGGCATAACATGGCTGGTTATTTTTACTTCTGAAAAGCTATTTTCTTCAGAACTTCCTGAATTTCCATTAACACAGGTACTGTTGTCCACTTTTTCTTCTGAAAAATTAACAGAATTAAATAGAGATGTGAAGTAAAATGAATATATCTTGAGAAATTTTGTCAAGCATACAGTACTGTTTTTAATGAAAGACTATAGAATAGCCTTGCACATGGTACTATATATACATATATAATGGACAAACTTTCAAGTATGTTATATCCAACTTTTAAATGAACTAGTTGTGAAGACTAAGATCATGTTTATACATAATTTTTTTAACATAGCTGTTAGAATGGCTCAGATTCCATGATGGTGTATTTACATTAAAATCAGCATTTGTGTATATAAAATAAATAAATAAAATATTTACTGTAAATTTATACAATATATTCGATTCTGTATATTTAGTAAGTCTCTTCGTCTAAGCAGGCCTGACATATTCTCTATAGAATTACAATTAGTATATTCTATATATCTGACACTTAAATTCTCATTGGGAGAAGGAAAATATCCTAGACATCTGGAGTAATTACTTTGAAAGGCTGTTAAATGAAACAAATAGTGACAGAACAGTAATATAAAATTTCCAAGAAGAATGCAAACAAGAGTACATACCAATATGTGAGTTAGAAAAAACTGTCAAAAACTTGAAATGTGGTTAGGCAGTTGATAGTTGAACTAGAATTGCTCAAATATGGAAGTAGAAAAGTTCTGCAGTAGCTAACTGCTTAATTCAGAAGGCTTGGTCAGAAGGTCATATTTCAAATGATTGGAGTGGAACTCTATAAAAAAATGCAACCATACTTGAAAAGAGGATGAGAAAACAGTGGGTGTTCAGGCCAAATAGAGGTTCTCAAGATCAGATTTTCATGGCTGTGTGCACTTCCTCAAGCTATGTGAAACTAATTCTTTGACATCTACAATTAAGTTTCACTTTATTTTGTTGCTTTTATATACATTACAATTTCCACTATGTCTGTTACAGACAAATTATTGTTGGAAGCACATTGCATGGTATAATTCATTCTTTGTATGCTACCCCCCATCCATCATCATCATCAAATTCCTGCCATGTACCCACAAGGGGTACATAACAGGATATGATAGTACTACATGAACAAATTATATCATTACTAACTTCTTATCTACAATTTTCCTCCAAATCAGTATGTTACTTGTCAAGACTCCAACATTATCAGATCTTATATTTCTATCGTCTAAGGCATTTTGTACCGTATCAATCCAATTATATCTTGGTCTTCCTCTGGGTCTTTTTCCTGCCAACCTGGCAGAGAACACTTGTTCAGCTAATCTTTCCTCACCCATTCTGTTTAGGTGACCATACCACCTGAGATTAGCTCTGACGCATTCTTGGATGCTGACAATATCAAGTTTTTTCCTAATATCCTCGTTTTTAATATGATATTGCCATTCATGCCATCTGTTCACGCCTATAATCTTTCTCAGGACTCTCATATCTGTGGTGTCTAGTCTTTGGTCAAGTGTTTTACTTCTGACCCAGCTCTCAGATCCATAAGTTAAAACTGGTTTGAACACTGTCTTGTATACAGCTAATTTAGTGTTCCGACTAATTTCTCTCTTATTAAATATGAATTTATTCAATTGACTTCCCACAATACTAGCTTTGCTGATTCTGTTGTCTATTTCTATATTTAATTTACCATCTTCAGTAAAAATCATGCCTAAGTAGCTGAAATGTTTTACTTGTTCCACAGGTTCTCCATTCACAACACAGTTGACATTGTCAATGATTCTGCCGATTTTCATTGTCTTTGTCTTTTTATTGCTGACTTTCATACCATATCTATTATAACAACTATTCAATTTAGTCAGAGAATCTTGCAGACTTGTAGCGGATTTATTTAGAAGTATAACATCATCCACATAAAGCAAAGCGCTGATATTAATATCTCCAATTTTGATATCATGTTTAATACCATTTTCCTTCGTAATGTGATCCATATAAATAATGAATAACAGAGGGGATAATGTACATCCTTGTCTCACACCAGATTTAACATTAAACCATCTTCCTGTACTTCCTTCAATTCTAACTGCTGACTCACAACTCAAATAAAGACTAAGTATTGCTTGATATAATGCCCCATTGACACCATATAACTGCAGCGTATTGAATAGCTTCTCTCTTGGCACCTTGTCATATGCCTTTTCCAAATCGACAAAACTTAAATACAGATCTTTGTTATATTCCCATGCTTTCTCGACTATTTGTCGTAAAGTGAAGATCTGATCCTGACAGCCTCTGTTTGGCCTGAATCCAGCTTGTTCTTCACCATTTTCCACAATTCTTCTCAACCGTTTCTCCAGTATACTTGCATAGATCTTGCCAGGAACACTCAGTAGGAAAATACCTCTGTAATTCTCACATTCAGTTTTATTTCCCTTTTTATATATGGATACTATGAGAGCTCTACTCCAATCATCGGGAATTCGTCCCTCTGTCCAGGCATTCTGAACTATGCAGTGCAGCCACTGTAAGACTTTTATACTACCATACTTCAGCATTTCTGGTCGAATATCATGTACTCCAGCTGCCTTTCCACATTTCAAGCCTTTGATGGCTTTTTCTACTTCAAGTATGGATATGTATTCCTGCCTGCATGCCTGGTCAGTGTTTTTTACCACTGTGCTGTCATCACTGCTTGTTTCATTTAGCAGTTTTTCAAAGTAATTACTCCATACTTCAAGGATATCTTTTTCTCCAGTTTTTATGTCACCTTTATCATCTCTAACTCCTTTTACAGCACTCTTTCCTCCATTCCTAAGCTTCTTCAACAACCTCCAGAATATTTTGCCACCTTCTTGATATTTATTTTCTATATTCTTGCCAAAGTCCTCCCATTACTTTTGTTTAGCTAGTTTTACACAGTGTTTAGCATTCTTGCATTTGTTTCTATATTCTCTAAGAGCACAAGCTGACTTATTTGCCAGGAACTTTTGATATGCTTTCTTCTTTTCCTTCACTGCCTCTTTAACTTCCTGTGTCCACCAGGGAGTTCTAATTTTTTTATCCTTGCAGACAACCTCACCGCATGCCTCTCTGGCAGAATCAATCAATGTTTTCTTCAGAGTTTGCCACTGAATCTCCAAGGTTTGATTCCTGTTCTCAAACTCTTTCATTTTTTTCTTCAATAATCTTTGTGTATTTTAGTCTACAGTTCACATCGGAGAGCTGCTCAACTTTTATTCGCTTTAAAACTTTCATACATGTTATTCTTTTCAATATGAAATTCAATTTTATCCTGCTCAAGACTAAATAGTGATCACTTCCAATTTCAAATCCTCTGTACACTCTGGTGTCCTGCACCAGGGAGAAAACATCACTATCAACAATAACATAGTCAATGAGACTTTTCTTATTCCTTGCCTCTTCTCTCCATGTGAATTTGTGCACATTTTTATGTTGGAACATGGTGTTAGTAATAACCAGTCCATGTCCTGAGCAAAAATCCAACAGATATTTGCCATTATTATTAGCTTTGCTCTTTTCTCCAAATTTTCCCAAAATATTTTTGTATGTCTCACAATCATTTCCTACTCTGCTATTTAGATCCCCAACAAGGACCAACTTTTCCTTTTTCATTGTGTCAGTTGCTTTTTCTAAAGCCTCAAAAAATTCCTCCACTTCTACCTTAGTAGAACCTTCTGTGGGACCATAGGTACAAATAAGTCTCATTGTCCAGTTCCCCATTCTCATATTTGCCCACATTACTCTACTTGAGACTGAATGCCATTCAAGAAGATTAGCCTCGTATTTTGTGTTGAATACTATGGCTACTCCTTCTTTTCCTTGATTGTCATTGCCTGAATATAACATTTTGTATTTATTGCTCAGAAAGATCTCACCAGTTTTGGTCTTTTTTGTTTCAGTCACCCTATTATGTCGATCTGGTACTTATCTAATTCCTCAGCTAGCTCCGTTTCTTTGCCATTCAGGCTTCTTATGTTGATAGTATCGATCTTTAACTCTGGTGATGTTGAGTTGGGGTTTGTTTTCAGATTTGTTCCAGTAGCTGACTTTTTGCTGTTCGCCCTGGTTTCCTGGCGAAAACAAAACAGGGGCCTTGTTTAACCGGGCGATGCCCCAGCCAGCATGGAATTTTGTCATGTTGTACAATCATTTTTTATTTTGGTTTAACGAATAAGAATAAAATTTGGTCGGCTAAATCCTAAATTGCCAGCCCATCCTTGTTCGTTCAGTATCCAAGTAGATACCCAACAGGGTGCACCACGAGAAGGTGAGGATTGGACATTAGGTCAGAAGCCCTGGTCGGTTCTCCGCATTCCTTTAAAGGCTATGTGTAGGTCTCCTCTCAGTTATACAGCTTTGATCCTTAAGCACCCCATTCCATTAAATGTTTGATATAAGTTTGAACTAGCACCTAAAGCCAAACACATGAGAGTAGTTGATTCAGTAGGTTTGCATCTAGATTGTAAATGAATGTTGACCAAATTATAACCAACTGACAGTGACCACAGGAATAGTTTGCTCTATGGATTATTTACTAAAGAAACCTTGATTGTTGCAGATGTCAAAGAATTAGTTTCATATAGCTTGAGGATAGCATTGTACACATAAGGTTTTGGTAAGAAAATTTCAGTAATGTGTTATAATGAGTCAACTGCACGAGGCCAATGGTACAATCCAAGTGACCTTGAGCATATCATGATTGTTGGTATGAGGTACATCTATAAAGTAAGGCTATTCAGAATTTACTGCCAAATAAAGATATGGGAGAGCGCATGCAACTATTTTACTTTTGTTCTGTTATCGTTTGTTGTCTTCTACAAATAATTTGAGTGCTGTGATAAAAAAATCCCACCAGTTGCAAGGTTCATGGTGTGATCTGGTTTTTGGTGGTGGAAAACAGTAGTGTGTGTTGCAGAAATTAACTGATGACTGTGTAATGACTGGCAGGTTAGGCAGTGGTATTGTTTGTTTAAAGAAAGGGTGCAGTGGTCAGTCAATGGTTGACAGGTGATTTGATGGAAAGAGTGAACATGAAAATTGTGGTTCCTCTCTGAAAAAAAATCAATGAACAAGATCCCTTTTTGGTCCAGGAAGAGTTTTTTGAGATGATAAATTGTGCCCTGAGTCAAAAACGACACTGAATGTTGTTTTGACTTGACATTTGCATACAAAATCCACATTTCATCACTAGTCATGATATGAGAAAAAAAGTTCATTTTTGAAATACTCCAAAAATGTTTGAGTTGATTTCACGCACTGCTATTTATGTACATCGGTTAGCATTTTTGGGACCCATCTGGCACACAATTTCTTATACCAGTTTTTCTGTCACAACTAGTATGATGAATCCAGTTCTAAGTTGCTAAGCCAGAACTAGGATAATACGGCCAGTCTTATGGCAACAGTAGCTTAGGTCAATTGATTACGGTGCAGGTGGGAAATATTTCATCCAAAGAACATATAAAAAGATTTTGTGCTTTACTCATTTTTGTTAAGGGGGGGGGAGGGATGATGGAAATGGAGCACAAAAAATATTTTTTTATAAACTTGCATATTACATATTATTATGACTGTTTCAAGGAATGGCATACATTTACATAGAAAACATGAAACTGAGTTTAGAATTACTGCCAATATAACATAAGCCAATACAACTAGAGTCCATTTATCAAATCAATAATGCAATGCTCATATGAATCCTGTTTTAACCCCCAACTGGGCATGACGTCTATAGACATCCGGCTAAATCTGGATATGATTCTGTAACACCTGTTAATAACACGGATAAGAAGTGCAAGTTGGTCTCATTATTTCACCCACCTTGCCAGTAGGGAGGCTAAAGTGGAGATTAAATGAATAACATAAAAAGAATGCACTTTTAATTATGGCAAAACTTTTAGTGGTGGTCCCCCCACCTCCAAACATGAAATACAACAGTCATAAAGGAAAATGTAATTCAATATTTAAAATGAACTAATATCTCCTACTATAAAAATATCCCATTTTACTAAATTTTCTGATCCATTATAATAACCCTTATATTAATTTTTCCTGATCTTAAATCCTCATATTCTCATGGTACACCCCATTATTAGATACTTCAACAAACAAGATGGGCTGGCAATTCGGGATTTAGCAGACTAAATTGTATTCTCTGTTGGCTTAAACCAAATGACAAAGATGGTATAATAAGATGAAATGTCATGCTAGCTGGTGCAGAATCCAGTTAGGCCACCAGAGTAATGAAAAGTCAGCTACTGGAACAAATGTGGCATCAACAGGAGTTACAAGAGGCACCATGAACATAAAAAGAGTAACAATGGAAGAGAAGTGGAGCTAGCAGAATTGAAGTACCATGATGATATAACTCCATGGTGGACTCAGGAAGCTGAAGAAGCAGGTTAGTAATCATGTGTTCTGAAGAGAATACAGTGCAAAATGTATGAAAGTAAAACAATGCATAATGGGAAGATGTTGGTAAGAATACTGTGACAAAATGCTATTATTATTACAAGAGACTATCAGCATTATCATTCACACCTGCCATACCTTTTATTGCATTCACTGATCATTTTGAAAGGCAAGCCATTCCAATCACGCACTGAACTATGAGAGAAAAAACTAGCTCTCATCCTTTTCTTGACTGCATTCATTCTGAACTTCCATGGATGTCTTCTTTTAACTCATCATCAAATTCCTGCCATGTACCCTCAAGGGGTTTTACAGGATATGATAGCACTACATGAAAAAAATTACATCATTAGCAACTTCCTATCTACAATTTTCCTCCAAATCAGTCCGTTACTTGTCAAGACTCCAACATTATCAGATCTTATATTTCTATCGTCTAAGGCATTTTGTACCGTATCAATCCATCTATATCTTGGTCTTCCTCTGGGTTGTTTTGCTGCCAACCTCGCAGAGAACACTTGTTTTGCTAATCTTTCTTCGCCCATTCTGTTTAAGTGACCATACCACCTGAGATTAGCTCTGCTAACGCATTCCTGGATGTTGACAATTTCAAGTTCTTTCCTAATATCCTCATTTTTAATATGATATTGCCATTGATGCCATCTGTTCATGCCTATAATCTTTCTCAGGACTCTCATATCTGTGGTCTCTAGTCTTTGGTCAAGTGTTTTACTTCTGACCCAGCTCTCGGATCCATAAGTTAAAACTGGTTTGAACACTGTCTTGTATACAGCTAATTTAGTGTTCCGACTAATTTCTCTCTTATTCCATATGAATTTATTCAATTGACTTCCTACCCTACCAGCTTTGCTGATTCTGTTGTCTATTTCTATATTTAAATTACCATCTTCAGTAAAAATCGTGCCTAAGTAGCTGAAATGTTTCACATGTTCCACAGGTTCTCCATTCACAACACAGTTGACATTTTCAATGACTCTGCCTATTTTCATTGTCTTTGTCTTTTTATTGCTGACCTTCATACCATATCTATTACAACAGCTATTCAATTTAGTCAGAGAGTCTTGCAGACTTGTAGCGGATTTATTTAGAAGTATAACATCATCCGCGTAAAGCAAAGAGCTGACATTAACATCTCCAATTCTGATATCATGTTTAATACCACTTTCCTTCATAATGTGATCCATATAAATAATGAATAACAGAGGGGATAATGTACAACCTTGTCTCTCACACCAGATTTAACATTAAACCATCTTCCTGTACTTCCTTCAATTCTAACTACTGACTTACAACTCAAATAAAGACTAAGTATTGCTTGATAAAATGCCCCATTGACACCATATAACTGTAGTGTATTGAATAGCTTCTCTCTTGGCACCTTGTCATATGCCTTTTCCAAATCAACAAAACTTAAATACAGATCTCTGTTATATTCCCATGCTTTCTCGACTATTTGTCGTAAAGTGAAGATCTGATCCTGACAGCCTCTATTTGGCCTGAATCCAACTTGCTCTTCACCAAGCTTTTCTTCCACAATTCTTCTCAACCATTTCTCAAGTATACTTGCATAGATCTTGCCAGGAACACTCAGTAGGGAAATACCTCTGTAATTTTAAAAATATAACATTCAGTTTTATTTTTCTTTTTATATATGGGTACTATGAGAGCTCTACTCCAATCATCGGGAATTCGTCCCTCTGTCCAGGCTTTCTGAACTATGCAGTGCAGCCACTGTAAGACTCTTATACCACCATACTTCAGCATTTCTGGTCGAATATCATCTACTCCTGCTGCCTTTCCACATTTCAAGCCTTTGATGGCTTTTCTACTTCAAGTATGGATATGTATTCCTGACTGCATGCCTGGTCAGTGTTTTTTACCACTGTGCTATCATCACTGCTTGTTTTATTTAGCAGTTTTTCAAAGTAATTACTGCATACTTCAAGGATATCATTTTCTCCTGTTTTCATGTCACCTTTATCATCTCTAACTCCTTTTGCAGCATTCTTTCCTCCATTCTTAAGCTTCTTCAACAACCTCCAGAATATTTTACCACCTTCTTGATATTTATTTTCTATATTCTTGCCAAAGTCCTCCCATGACTTTTGTTTAGCTAGTTTTACACAGTGTTTAGCATTCTTGCATTTGTCTCTGTATTCTCTTTCTTGTATTCTCTTCATTTAACTTTATAAAATAAAAAAAATTCCATATGATGATATCCTGTATGATCTTTTTTTCAGAAATTTGTAGATTTCTATTATATCACCTCTTTCATCTGGTTGCTATTGTCTGCAGTCCACAAATTCTAAATCTTTCCCCATAAATCTACATTCCATAGTATCGATATCTTTAACATTCTCCTTTGCATCTTCTCTACTATATCTGAATCACCTGGAAAACCAGCAGTCAAAAATCCAAATGCAGTTGTAGCAAAACCTTAGGGGATATATATTTCTCCTAAACTTCCTATGTATTGCAACTTTAAAATGGTTTGAATACTAGAAGCAGCCTGCATTCCTGCTTATTGTGCCTATCTTTGCATCATCAGCAAACAGCTGTATGTCACTTATCAAATCCTTTCTAATGTCATTAATGTAAAGACTGAATAACAGTGGACCAATGACTGATCCTTGAGGTATACTACTGGTTAACTTAAACCTTGCAGACTCACATCCACTATACATACACCACTTTTTGAGATGTTAATTGGCCATCCTTTAATCCAAGCTAATAGCTTGTAATCTAATTCCATAACAGCTTTTCATGCTATATCCTGTTAAAAGTCTTAGCAAAGTCCAAGTATCATTTCATGACCAACTCAACTAACATTACAAAATATAAGCAAGTTACTCAAATATGATCTTCCCTTAGTAAATTCATACTGTTGATTATTTATATTCTCTCTTACCAACTTTTTCAAAATCTTCACTACATCTTCAGTGATACTGATAAGTCGATATTTAGATGCATCAGTCTTTGTGCAATGGTATTGTCACACATTCTTTCCACTCCTTCCTGGTGCTGAGACTCAAATTATGCAACAAGTTCAGCTGAGCACATCCATGCTGATATTCTATCAGTCACTATTGCCGAATTCTTATAATTTAGCATATGGATAAAAAAAAAAAAAAAAAAAAAAAGAATAAAACTGTATATGGATTGACAGTTCTGTCAATTGATTGCACACTATCTGGGAGTAAATGTAAGTTCCTAAGGCCTCCAGGAAAGGAGTGCACAGCGTAGTCATCAGTGATATGATACATAGTCTGCACAGTGCCCCCCCCACACACATACACACAAGAAAAAAAGGGTGAATGAAATTCACAGATGTAATAAATAAGCACAGTGACCTTGTCTGGTTTTAAATCTGTTTAGATGGCTCCAGAGGTGTTGATAGTTGGATCTGTAATCAGGCACTTGTTTGTAGTTCAATCTGGAGTCTTCTCCACCAGTCCTTGGAACTATCATGTGGTATTTCCACATAATGGTTCCAAGATGTAGATCTGGAGATATACTGACCTTACCTCCAGATCTAGATCTGGAGGTAAGGCTGGAGATATACCGACATCTAGGAAGGCTCATGCTATTCCTGATTTTATTGCTTTGAGTTTCTTCTTTTCTCAAGCATGGAGGAGTGATGTGGGAGAGAACAGGCAACCATTGGAGAAAAGTAGATCTTAAGGTACCAGAGATGGTCCTCATTGTTATGTTGAGCTGTGTGTCGAGGGTCATGTAGTGACCCGGCTCTAAAGTAGCAGAGCAATGGTCTGTCACTGGGAAGACCACAGCCAAGGTTGCTGTTCTAAGAGTTGAGGCATTACAACCCTAACTTGTGCCCTGTGATCTAGTTTATGATGTTCTTGACTAAATTTCCAAATATTTTCACATGTTAAGCTGAAAGGTTACTTTCATTGATTAGAGTCCTATTGCAGACTTTTAGTTCTCTTTTAGCATTATTAAGTGGATAATCCACTAAATAACCTTATTATCATAAGGTTATTTAGTGGAAAGCTGAAACAACAGTTTTGCTGGAATTAGGGGAGATGGTCCTCAACTTTCAAAGTAGTTTTATAGTAAACTCAGATCTTTGCTCAGTTTCCTCAAGACTTTGGAAAATGCTGTCTGGGTGGTGATTGCTATGTCATCAGTGTAGATAAATTTTTGACAGGTTGAATAGAGCCAGGACAATGACAGATCCTTGTAGCAATCCATACCACACAATACATGGTCTGCTTTTTTGTGAATTCAGATGAACCTTTATTTTTCTATTGGAAAGCATCTGTTCTAATAGGTTTTTTTTTTTTTTTTTTGCAGTTGATTATTTTAACTGTTATACAGTAAACTTTCTTTCATATGGTCATAAGCTGATAAGTCTATGAAGGCATTACTTGTTTTTAAAACCCTTTTGCTACCAACTTCTATGCAGATTGTAAAGGCCAGAATCTGGCCACAACAGCTTTTGTCAGGTCTAAACCTAGCCTGTTCAATGGATAAGATGGTTTGTATTTTTTGGAGGAATCCTAGGGAGGATAATCCTTTTAAAAAGTTTGTAAGGAGTGCAGAGCAGTGCTATAGGGCAGTAGTTGTTAGGGTTATTACAGTTGACTTGTTGGGTTTTGGTAAGGCTTATCTTTGATTCATGACAAGGTTTTGGGAGGCATTCATCATTTATTATTGAGGAGAAAAAATTAGATAGCCAGGTTTTTGTTCTTAGGCACAGTAAGAAAGTCCTGTTTGTAGTGCTGGTGCCTCCCAGTTGATGGAGCAGTGACTAAGCCACATGATCTAAAGTTGAGGTTGTTCATTTCTTCATGCCAAGAGGGGAGAAGAAGTGTCTGGATAGTTTCATCATTCATACTCTGCCAGAAGAATATTACTTTCAGTTGACCAGCATGGCATCTGTAGATCTTTCTGAATCTTCTCAGAATGTGTTTCTCACCAGATGCTAAAAGAAATTTAGTGAATCTTTCATAGTTATCAACTGCAGGTGGAATTATCCTGATGTTTTCAATGAATTCATTAAATTTTGGCCAAGCTTGCTTTCCTGAGATTCCATTAGGGAAGTTGTTTATTCTGGGGATTATAAGTACAACAATAATTAGACATTTCTTACCCTGTTTAGATCTCCAACAAGGACCATTTTTGCCATTTTCTTTATGTCAGCTGCCTGCTCTAATTACTCAAAAAATTCTTCCATGTCTTCCTTAGGAGAACTTTCTGTGGGATTATAGAAAATAAGTTTCATTGTCTATTTTCCTATTTTGAAGTTTGCCCACATAGCTCTACCTTTCCAATTTAGAAGTTTATTGGTGTTGAATGCTATCATGCTCCTTCTTTTCATTGATTGTAATTGTCCAAATATAACATCCTATACTTATTTAGTAGGATCTCACCTGTTTTATCCTTCTTTGTCTCTGTAATGACAATTATGTCCACATGGTACTTTCTAGTTCTTCTTTAAAGGTGATGTGGAATCTCCTTTCAGTTATCTGGCTTTGATCCTTAAGTAAACATCTGATGATTTGTACTGCAGGGAAATAAACTGCCATATTAAAAAAAAAAAAAATACTAACATGTTATTATAATCAATACCTCACAGTATTTTTCACAAGGTATTATAATCAATACTATGAGACTTCATTTGCTAGCTTGTTCCTCAAATGGTTCACATCTTCTATTTCACCTTAATGCAGGCTATAACATCAAGACCAATGGAGCTTTGTATCATAAATATAACTGAGATACAGAGTGCTGACGCATTACAGTCTACTTACTTTATGTTATGAATGATTGTTACAAAATCTACTGAACCGACTCAGGTGATCAGTCTGGTCAATAATTCAATGAACAAAATGGAATTGTGTTCTTGTATATTGATCCTTCGTTAATGTTCATTAAGTCTGTTTTTCATAGCAATTTAATCTCTTCATATCTTAAAATAAGCTACTTTAAAGACAAACTGCAACAAATTCTTATGCACAGGATAAGGATTTGTTGTAGTTCCATACATTTCTGATTGATGTCTACCCTGAGTTTAATTAAAAGATTTATATTTCAAAATTTGCAAACTGCATTTCTTTCTTTTATTTATTTTTTAAATCCCATATGCTATACTATACCTGAAGGGATGTGCACTTTGAGCTGACTGTGCAAGTCATTTCTTTCCTGTTGTAATGCACGACACAATTTTTCCAGCAATTCAATTCGCTGTTTAGCATTCATCACTTCCTGGTCTCGTTTTTGTTTCTGATGAAAAAGGAATTTGCAATAAATAAAAAAAAAATCACAAGTAATCATTGTTTAAAGAATTTTGTTAAAGAAACAAAAAACTAAAACTAGAAACTTAATAATTATTCATTGAAACACTGACATAAATTGAACATTACAGAAAGCAGCATTTAAGTTTTGGATTTACCTGGCTACTTAATAGCGAGTAGCTAATCCTTTAACATTTAGAAGAGTCAACTCTTTGGAGAATGGATTCCATGAGGGTGAAAGAATTCTGAAGATGTCAGCCAGTGCAGACTTAAATGCTGGCCAGAATGGATGTAGTAAAGAACCCAACATATAGGACACAAGTACACAACTGCTCTTATTTCACTGCATCTAGATGGCTCAGAACCACCTCGACAGGGTGGAATATGAAGTTTTAAAATTAGAGGTACATGTTGACATAACTAGTGTTACTGAAACATAGATTATTTTAAAAAACTATAAGATGCTATATTCAGACAATGGTGATCAGGGACAAGAAAGGGCTGCAGTAGCATTCACCACTACACATTAAGATAATCTTGAATGGCAGACAATTTCAAGTAGAATGAATTTGTTGATAACATCAGTAATGTCAATGTGTACTTCTCTAATTCTATTGCTTTTCCATTAATAATTATGTTGATGGTACATAAAATCCTTCTGATTTAAGCTAGAGTTCTAACTGACTAGAGCAAAAAGGTGAAAACCTTTTGCTCTAGTTTCCTGATAAAAAGGAGTGGGAGGATCATTATTTAGCCAAGTAATACCCCAGCATGACATTTCTTCACATGTATCATCATGGTTTAAGCCAATACAGAATACAGTTTAGTTGGCTAAATCTGAAAATCAGTCCATCCTCATTCATTTAGTATAGTAAAAGTCGTGGAGGTCTCCTCCTATTTATCTAGCATTGACACTTAAGTGATTCCCTCATAATATTCTTAGAACTAATACTAAAGCAGTTAAAAAATCTCCATAAACATTATCATTTTATGATGTTTACCTACAAATGATATACTAATATAATATACATAATGAAAATATATTATGAATAACAGTTAGCTTGTTCTTGCTGGGTAAAGATTGTCTCATTTTGAACTTGTCCACAGAACAAGATATGAGAAACTGCTTATGCTTTTGTGTGACGTGTGACTACAAATTGTTGCATATACTTATTATCAACTCCAAAACTGTGTAGAGAAACAAATCTATTGTTTTCAGTGTGTGTGTGTGTGTGTGTGTGTGTATGTGAGTAACGAATAATTAAGATAATGCAAGTAAAAGAAAGAATGAATATGAAATTATAACTCTTCTAAATCCAGATGGCGTGAAGGTTATAGATGAAGAAGAGGTTGTTCAGTTAATGAGTGCCCATTTCGTTAAAACCTATCAACCTGGTGAACGCAACATTGAGCTCACTGTTACCTCTTCACTAGACGAAGAAACGCAGGCATGTGAGGTCGAGGCATTAGAGCTGTTGCACAAACTGAATAAGAATTCAGCAATAGGGATTGATGGAATATCAGCACGTGTGCTAAAAGAGTGTTCAGCAGAACTGGCCATTCCTTTGACCAGGATATTTAATATGAGTCTCAGAACAGGGAAGATTCTGTAGGAATGGAAGGAATGTATGGTAATTCCATTGCACAAGGGTGGTGCAAAGACTGATGTATCCAATTATCGACCAATTAGTATCTCAGGAGTGGTCGTGAAAATTTTGGAAAAATTGGTTAGGGGCCCACATTCAGAAATGGGTTGACAGTGAATCTCTACTTTGCAAGAAACAACATGGATTTACTAAGGGAAGGTCATGTTTTAGCAACTTGCTCACGTTCTATAACAATGTTGCCATTGAACTAGACAAGGGGAATGGATACACCATGATACTTTTGGATTTTGCTAAGGATTTTGACAGAATACAGAATGGCAGACTGCTCCATAAATTGGAGAAAATGGGTTTGGGTTATACAATATTAGATGGATAAGAGGATGGCTGACTGACAGATATCAAAAAGTGGTATACAGGGGATCTGAGTCTGCAAGGTTAAAGGTAACAAGTGGTGTACCACAAGGATCAGTGCTTGGTCCACTGTTATTCAATCTGTACATTAATGATATTGGGAAGGATTTGACAAGCGACATACAGTTATTTCCTGATGATGCAAAGATAGGTAGGGTAATCAGGAATGCTGCTGGAATTGTGAGCATGGAAAAATGGGTGTCAGTTCAATGTCAGTAAAGGTAAAGTCATTCACTTCGGCATGATTAGATATCCAATGTCGTATTATATTGGTGGGATTAGGCTAGAGATCTTGGAGTGTTAATAGATAGCAAGTTGAAGTTTAGGGAGCCATTTGACAAATACAACTCAAAAGATAATTGCAATGCAAACGAATGTTCACATGTAAAGATAAGGATGTTATTTTGCCTCTTTACAAGGCCTTGATAAGACTTCACTTGGACTACTGTGTGCAGGTCTGGTATCCTGGGTTCCGTTGTGATTCTGATTTATTAAAGACAGAGTACAAAGGAGAGTGTTAAAAATTATATCAGGATTGTGGAATATTGATTATGAAGACAGATTGAGAATTTGTAGACTGCAGGCACTAGCAAACAGCAGAAAGAGGGTTGATATGATTGAGACTTACAAACTTCTGAAATCGTCTGAGGGGTGCTTAAGGGTCAAAGCTGTATAACTGAGAGGAGACCAAAACATAGCCTTTAAAGGAATGTGGAGAACCGACCAGGGCTTCTGACCTAATCATAATTTAATCATATTTAATTCACAGATAGTTAAATCATAAGTAAGAGAGGAAAGTTCTGTGATTAACTGAGTGTTTTTCTTCGGAGGGATATTCATCTCCTATTCACGAATTTTGGTGGCGCAGCTAGAAATCAAATAAATTTTCAATTTAGAAAAACACCAGTTGTTCAGACAAAGAGATTAGCTCCAGCCAGAGGCAATTTCTTAGATCTCAATGGTTTTGCACACGTGAACAATAATATTTGCAGTCTTGAGTGGGGTGCTTAAGGGTCAAAGCTATATAAGTGAGAAGAGACCTCCACATAGCCTTTAAAGGAATGCGGAGAACCAACCAGGGCTTCTGACCTAATGTCCAATCCTCACCTTCTTGTGGTGCACCCTGTTGGGTATCTACCTGGATACTGAACGAACGAGGATGGGCTGGAAATTTGGGATTTAGCCGACCAAATTGTATTCTTATTAGCTTAAACCAAAATACAAAATGATGATAAAACATGGCAAAATTTCATGCCGGCTGGGGCGTCGACTGGTTAACCAAGGACCTTGTTGTTTTTGCCATGGAACCAAGGCGAACACTAAAGTCAGTTCCTGGAACTAATCCTAAACACACCCCAACTCAATATCACCAGAATTGAAGATCGGTACTATAAACAAAAGAAGCCTGAATGGCAAAGAAATGGAGCTAGCTGAGGAATTAGATAAGTACCAGATCGACATAACAGGGGTGATTGAAACAAAAAAAGACCAAACCCGGTGAGCTCTTTCTGAGCAATAAATACAAAATGTTATATTAAGGCAATAACAATCAAGAAAAAGAAGGAGTAGCCATAGTATTCAACACTAAATATGAGGCTAATCTTCTTGAATGGCAGGCAATTTCAAGTAGAGTGATGTCGGCAAATATGAGAATGGAGAACTGGACAACGAGACTTATTTGTGCCTATGGTCCCACAGAAGGTTCTACTAAGGTAGAAGTGGAGGAATTTTTTGAGGATTTAGAAAAAGCAACTGACACAATGAAAAAGGAAAAGTTGGTCCTTGTTGGGAATCTAAACAGCAGAGTAGGAAATGATTGTGAGACATACAAAAATATTTTGGGAAAATTTATAGAACAGAGCAGAGCTAATAATAATGGCAAATACCTGTTGGATTTCTGCTCAGGACATGGACTGGTTATTACTAAAACCATGTTCCAACATAAAAATGTGCACAAATTCACATGGAGAGAAAAGGCAAGGAATAAAAAAAAATTTGACTATATTATTGTTGATAGTGATGTTTTCTCTCTGCTTCAGGACATTAGAGCATACAGAGGATTTAAAATTGGAAGTGATCACCATTTAGTCTTAAGCAAGATAAAATTGAATTTCATATTGAAAAAAAGAATACGTAAGAAAGTTTTAAAACGAATAAAAGTTGAACAGCACTCAGATGTGAACAACTGTAGACTAAAATATACAAACATTATTTAAGAAAAAATGAAAGAGTTTGAGAACAAGAATCAAACCTTGGAGATTCAGTGGTGAGCTCTGAAGAAAACATTGATTGATTCTGCCAGAGAGCATGTGGTGAAGTTGCCTGCAAAGATAGAAAAATTAGAACTCCCTGGTGGACACAGGAAGTTAAAGAGGCAGTGAAAGAAAAGAAGAAAGCATATCAAAAGTTCCTGGCAAATAAGTCAGCTTTTGCGCTTAGAGAATACAGAGACAAATGTATTAAAGCTAAACATTGTGTAAAACTAGCTAAACAAAAGTGTCATGGGAAGACTTTGGTAAGAACATAGAACATAAATATCAAGAAGGTGACAAGATATTCTGGAGGTTGTTGAAGCTCAGAAATGGAGGAAAGAGTGCTGTAAAAGGTGATATGAAAACTGGAGAAAAAGATATCCTTGAAGTATGGAGTAATTACTTCGAAAAATTGCTAAATGAAACTAGCAGCGACGACAGCACGGCGATAAAAAATACTGACCAGGCATGCAATCAGGAATACATATCCATGCTTGAAGTAGAAAAAGTCATCAAAAGTCTGAAATGTAGAAAGGCAGCTGGAGTAGATGATATTAGACCAGAAATGCTCAAGTATGGAGGTATAAAAGTTTTACACTGACTACGCTGCATAGTTCAGAGGGCCTGGACAGAAGGACGAATTCCAGATGATTGGAGTAGAGCTCTCATAGCACCGATATATAAAAAGGGAAATAAAACTGATTGTGAGAATTACAGAGGTATTTCTCTACTGAGTGTTCCTGGTAAGATTTATGGAAGAGAAGCTTGGTGAGGAACAAACTGAATTCAGGCCAAATAGTGGCTGTCAGGATCAGATCTTCACTTTACAACAAATAGTTGAAAAGTCATGGGAATATAACAAAGATCTGTATTTAAGTTTTGTAGATCTGGAAAAAGTATATGACAAGGTGCCAAGAGAGAAGCTATTCAAAATGCTACAGTTGTATGGTGTCAGTGGATCATTATATCAAGCAATACTTAGTCTTTATTTGAGTTGTAAGTCAGCAATTAGAATTGAAGGAAGTACAGGGAGATGGTTAAATGTTAAATCTGGTGTCAGACAAGGATGTACAGAGGCTGTTCAATAAGTTATAAGACTATGTTTATACAGAAAACAGATTACCTTTAATCGTCATCATTTACAAGGTCTTTTTCGAAGTAACTACCGTGAGACGCGATGCATTTGTCCCAACGTTGCGTCCACTTCTTAAACACATGTGAAAGTCCGTTTTTTGAGAGTTCTTTCAAAACTGCCTCCGCAGCTTTTACACATACTTTGTTGCTTTCGAAATGGCAGCCTCTAAGTGGTTTCTTGAGCTGAAGAAACAGCCAGAAATCGCACGGTGCGAGATCAGGACGGTATGGAGGGTATGGTAGGATATCTATGTTGTTCTTCTGCAAAATGTCCACTACACAACCAGCAATATGTGGCCTTGCATTATCGTGGTGCAATAAGAAGCCATTCTTCAGCAATGGACGCTTCCTTTTGACGTGCTGTACCATTGTTCGTAAAACATCCGCATAGTATGAGCCATTTACAGTATTCCCGGGTTCTACAGCGTGTTGGTAAACAATGCCTTCGTAGTCAAAAAACATTATGGTCATAACTTTACCAGCTGATTTTACAGTTTTTGCTTTCTTGGGGGTAGGCGAAGATGGATGCTTCCATTCACTGCTTTGTTGTTTCATTGTAGGGTCATAGTGATACAACCAAGCTTCATATGCTGCTGTAATGATGCGTTTTAAGAAGTTGTCGCCTTCTTGTTCCACTCTTTCTTTCCATTCTGTGCACACATCCACTCGATGCTGCATTTGCTCCGGTGTCAAGAGTTTGGGAATCCATCGGGCGCAAACACGTTTCAGACCCAAATGTTCAGCCATGATTGAGTGAACACTTCCCACAGAAATACTCAGGTCAACATGCAGCTGGCGTACTGTAATTCGGCGATCCTCCTTGATGATAATCGCTGCTGTGTTGATCATTGTCTCTGTGATGGACGTTGAAGGTCTTCCCTCACGTTCAAGATCTTCCACATTTTGCCATCCTTCCTTAAAAGTTTTATCATCATCATCATCAATTTCCTGCCATGTACCCTCAAGGGGTGTACAGGATATGACAGTACTACATGAAAAAATTACATCATTACTAACTTCCTATCTACAATTTTCCTCCAAATCAGTCTGTTACTTGTCAAGACTCCAACATTATCAGATCTTATATTTCTATCGTCTAAGGCACTTTGTACCGTATCAATCCACCTATATCTTGGTCTTCCTCTGGGTCATTTTCCTGCCAACCTGGCAGAGAACACTTGTTTTGCTAATCTTTCCTCTCCCATTCTATTTAAGTGACCATACCATCTGAGATTAGCTCTGCTAACGCATTCCTGGATGCTGACAATGTCAAGTTCTTTCCTAATATCCTCATTTTTAATATGATATTGCCATTGATGCCATCTGTTCACGCCTCTAATCTTTCTCAGGACTCTCATATCTGCGGTCTCTAGTCTTTGGTCAAGTGTTTTACTTCTGACCCAGCTCTCAGATCCATAAGTTAAAATTGGATTGAACACAGTCTTGTATACAGCTAATTTAGTGTTCCGATTAATTTCTTTCTTATTCCATATGAAATTATTCAATTGACTTCCCACGATACCAGCTTTGCTGATTCTGTTGTCTATTTCTATATTTAATTTTTTATGCCAGCGAAAAACACTTTCCCTCGACATTGCTTCATCGTGGAAAGCTTCGCGTATCATGTTAAAAGTGTCCGATGCTGATTTTTGCAAACGCACACAAAATTTAATCGCATAACGCTGTTCCAAGGACACTTCCATTTCGACGACTCATCGCGGCTCGTAGGCACGTCGAAACAAGCTTGCGTTTAGTCACGTGACACTCTGGCACATCAGTCCCTATACGCCATCTATCAACCACTTTTGTTAATACAGACAGCAACATTTCTTTATTCCACAGAAATTAATATTGTGATGAGTGGTTTCGCGACAGTAAAATTAGTCTTATTACTTATTGAACAGCCCTCGTACATTATCACCTCTGTTATTCATTATCTATATGGATTACATTATGAAGGAAAGTGGTATTAAACATGATATCAAAATTGGAGATGTTAATGTCAGCTCCTTGCTTTATGCAGATGATGTTATACTTCTAAATAAATCCGCTACAAGTCTGCAAGATTCCCTGACTAAATTGAATAACTGTTGTTATAGATATGGTATGAAGGTCAGCAATAACAAGACAAATATAATGAAAATAGGCAGAAGCATTGAAAATATCAGCTGCATTGTTTATGGAGAACCTATAGAACAAGTAAAACATTTCGGCTACTTAGGCACGATTTTTAGTGAAGATGATAAATTAAATATAGAAATAGACAACAGAATCAAAAAAGCTGGTATGGTAGGAAGTCAACTGAATAAATTTATATGGAATAAGAAAGAAATTAGTCAAAACACTAAATTAGCTGTATACAAGATAGTGTTCAAACCAATTTTAACTTATGGATCTGAGAGCTGGGTCAGAAGTAAAACATTTGACCAAAGACTAGACACCACAGATATGAGAGTCTAGTCGTTGGTCAAATGTTGACAAATGTGTGGCATCAATGGCAATATCAAATTTTAATATGATATTGCCATTGATGCCATCTGTTCACGCATTTGACCAACATTTGACCAACATGTCAAATGTTGGTCAAATGTTTTTGACCAACATTTGACATGTTGGTCAAATGCGTGAACAGATGGCATCAATGGCAATATCATATTAAAAACGAGGATATTATGAAAGAACTTGACAATGTCAGCATCCAGGAATGCGTTAGCAGAGCTATTCTCAGGTGGTATGGTATGGTCACTTAACAGAATGGGCGAGGAAAGATTAGCCAAACAAGTGTTCTCTGCCAGGTTGGCAGGAAAAAGACCCAGCAGAAGACCAAGATATAGGTGATATGGTTGATACGGTAAAAAATGCCTTAGAAGATAGATATATAAATATAAGATCTGACAATGTTGTAGCTTTGACAGGTAACAGACTGATTTGGCAGAAAATTGTAGGTAGGAAAATTGCAGAATCAACAAAGCTGGTATGGTAGGAAGTCAACTGAATAAATTTACATGGAATAAGAAAGAAAGAAATTAGTCAAAACACTAAATTAGCTGTATACAAGACAGTGTTCAAACCAATTTTAACTTATGGATCTGAGAGCTGGGTCAGAAGTAAAACATTTGACCAAAGACTAGACACGACAGATATGAGAGTCCTGAGAATAAGAAATTCTCAGGACTCTTAATGATGTAAATTTTTCATGTAGTACTATCATATCCTGTACACCCCTTGAGGGTAAACGTCAGGAATTTGATGATGATGAACTTCTGAAAGGGTCATACAGGATTTCAATTGTTGGAATTTTTCAATTTATTGAGGGTTCAGAAAGGAATCCTTGGATGCTGAGAATGAAGGCCACCAAGAAGGGTGTGAGGGCTAGATTTTTCTCTCAGAGGGTGGTGCGTGATTGGAATGGATTGCCATTGGATGTTGTGAGTGCAAGCAGTGTGAATGAATTCAAGAATAAGTATGATAGCTGATGTGTGTAGTATGTGGCCTCCCTCAATGAGTCTCTGACTCCCTGGAGGTCTCTCTTAATAATAACAATAATAATAATATTATTTAAATTAAGGGGATATTAATTCCCACATTATTTTAAAACCGAATTCGGTTTTAAAACAATGTGGGATTTAATATCCCCTTAATTTAAATAATATTTATATCGCCGAAATGAAGCCTATTGGCTCTTTATATTTAAGATGCTAGTCTGGAGGGATTATCTTTATAATCCCTCCAGCCTAGCATGTTATTTGTCAACATTCCAATATTATTGGATCTTATATTTCTGTCTTCTAAGGCACTTTTTAATGCATCAATCCATCTACATCTTGGTCTTCCTCTGGGTCTTTTCCCTGCCATGCTGGCAAAGAACACTTGTTTAGCTAATCTTTCCTCTCCCATTGAAGTGGCCATGCCACCTGGGATTAGTTCCCAGTGTTGTGTCCCAATTTATGATTTTTATTCTATCTAGTAATTTCCTCTTATCTATGTTCTTCTATTATCTACGCACGAGATATCACCAAAAATTTTACTAATACTTAAGTTATTTCTCCCCTTAGTACCCCTAATATTTGTATTTATACTGCGCCTTTTGGGATATTTAGTTTGATATATTATATATAAAAACAAGGAGAAAGAACTCAAATATGTCTGAAAGTGAAACAATGTTGCAGTCGTGACACTTTATCTCGCTTCTTAACACATTAATTTCCCGCGTGATTAGGTTTGTAATTTTTCAAGTGGTGCATCGGACAGCAATTTCAGACAACTGTTTTATCATTGGACAAAAGGTTTATTAAAAACTTTAACATGGTACAATTCAATTTTTGTTATTACTCAATTCAATGCTAAACTAAATACTTACAAACTAACATTAACTTATTACAAGTAATTAGGCTATGATCCAATAATGGGTATTACGATCATGCCGCCATATACATTCAACACATAAATTCATTTGACCCGGACATATAAGATTAATTCACACTATTTAACTATCCAAACTTAAGTAGATTAACTAAACCTTTTACTGCACTAACACACAACTATGACATTTTAACTTTCCTATACATTACAATAGACATGCAAAATTCTCAGGACACTTAATTATTCATATAACATTAACACTAGCCAGCTTACTTTTAATATATTCTGTCAGATACTAAAGTCCTAGTATAAATTTTCCATGGTCACTTCAACAGTTCCGTATTAGAATAATGATACCTATTACAGACAAATTTTAGTTAACATTAGATATATTTTGCAGTACCTTTCTTTCTTGAGTTTTTCATATGGGCCTTTACCTTTTTCTGATTGAACTAGCTTGGTATAACCTCTCCGATAATCTGCTTCTCCTACGTTCCTTTTGGAATTGAACTTTGCTTACGCGGTCTTAACCTCTCGTAACTTAGGACACACTTTGAATCATCTATATGACGGCTGTGCGACTCGCGACGTGGATATCGATATCTTTATGGCTTTCCCTTTCTCGTGGTTGTCACTGAAGTTGAAACACAAAGAATATGTTTCCTTTTCTTTGACTCTATGGCATTCTTCGCTTCTTACATAGGAAATCCGGAATCGAAATCCCGCTCACTTTTGTTTCCATGTTGTGACGACGGAGATATAACCCCAATCTCCACTAAGGAAAACGGCGTGAAACCCATGCCACTGAGCTCGTAGAGAACTCCTCGGGAACAGAACCAAAACAAAAACCAAAAAGTCCCTTGGGAGGGGGGGGGGGGGTTCCCAACCCTTTTATACCTGCTCTCCTAACGGCACCTTTTTTAACTTCTTTTCTCCGCCCCTTCTTGATTTTACTTCACCGACCAATTAGGGTGGTGTTTTTCTGCCAAACGTCCTTTGGTCAGCGAGCCAAACAATGTCTCAATTAGGAAATCGGCCCTAAGCGATTTTCTGTTGTTTTTCTTGTGCTAGCCTCTAACTTAATCCCCTTTCAAATTTTCTCTATGAATTTACTTAATATTTTAATCTCTAGCCTCTCGCATACCATATTTTATGAATAATCCTTTTCTGTCTTATTTAGTAAAATTTTCTCTTTTAAATCATATCACACTATTAATATACTCTTTCTTTTGTTAGTTAGTTTAACAAACACCTTTACTTTTTATATATTTTATTGGATGCAAGAATATTTCCTTTTCTTTTAAATAATTCATTTAAATTAGCTATTAGCTTTTATGCAGGGTTTTTAATTTATTTCTCTTCATATTACACCATGATAGCTGAGAATTCTACATTCTTAAGATATCAGGTGTAACACCAGGAGTAATTCAAGATTGTGTCCACCTGGGACACATTCCTGAATGCTAATAATCTCAAGTGCTTTCATAATTTCCTCATTTTTAATATTATACTGCCACTGGTGCCATCTGTTCAGTCCCCTAATCTTTCTCAGGACTCTCATACCTGTGATCTCCAGTCGTTGATCAAGAGTTTTATTTCTAACCCAGCTCTCAGATCCATTGGTTTGAACACTGTCTTGTATACAGCTAGTTTAGTGTTTTGACTAATCTCTCTCTTATTCCATATAAATTCAGTTGACTTCCTACCATACCAGCTTTGCTAATTCTGCTGTCTATTCCAAATTTAATTTGCCATCTTCACTAAAAAGCTGAAATGTTTTGTTCTATTGGTTCTCCATTTAGGATGAACTGATATTTTTAATGTTTCTGCCTATTTTCATTGTCTTTTTAATGCTGATTTTCATGCCAAATTTGTTACAGCAGTTATTCAATTTGGTCAGCTAATTCTACAGATTTTCCCTGGATTCATTTAGGAGTATAACATCATCTGCATAAAGTAAACAGCTGAGATTAACATCTCCAATTTTGATATCAGGTTTAATACTGCTTTCCTTCATAATGTGATCCATATAGATGATGAATGACACCCTTGTTGCACACCTGACTTATCCTGTACCTCCTTCACTTCTAACTGCTGATTTACAACTTAAGTAGAGACTATGTATTGCTTGATATAATGACCCATTTACACCATATGGAATCAACCTGACTATATAAAGCAAATAACATGCCTCCACAATACCATACAAACACAAACAAATGAGACATTTTATCTTAGCAATAAATCCAATACAGTTTCCTAACAATGCATTTCAAAATGATTTTTAAGTTTTTGAAGTTTACTTCCAAGAAGTCTTCTCACTTATCCTTTGATCTCTCTGTATTTTTTTTAAAATCACCTAGAGTAAAAAAGAGGTGCTTAAGGGTCAAAGCTGTATAACTGAGAGGAGACCTCCACATAGCCTTTAAAGGAATGCGGAGAACCATCCAGGGCTTCTGACCTAATGTCCAATCCTCACCTTCTCGTGGTGCACCCTGTTGGGTATCTACTTTGATACTGAACGAACGAGGATGGGCTGGCAATTTGGGATTTAGCCGACCAAATTGTATTCTTATTGGTTAAACCAAAATAAAAAATGATGGTACAACATGACAAAATTTCATGCCGGCTGGGGCGTCGCCCGGATAAACAAGGCCCCCGTTGTTTTCGCCAGGGAACCAGGGCGAACAGCGAAAAGTCAGCTACTGGAACAAATCTGAAAACAAACCCCAACTCAACATCACCAGAGTTAAAGATCGGTACTATCAACGTAAGAAGCCTGAATGGCAAAGAAATGGAGCTAGCTGAGGAATTAGATAAGTACCAGATCGACATAATAGGGGTGACTGAAACAAAAAAGACCAAAACTGGTGAGATCTTTCTGAGCAATAAATACAAAATGTTATATTCAGGCAATGACAATCAAGGAAAAGAAGGAGTAGCCATAGTATTCAACACAAAATACGAGGCTAATCTTCTTGAATGGCAGTCAGTCTCAAGTAGAGTAATGTGGGCAAATATGAGAATGGGGAACTGGACAATGAGACTTATTTGTGCCTATGGTCCCACAGAAGGTTCTACTAAGGTAGAAGTGGAGGAATTTTTTGAGGCTTTAGAAAAAGCAACTGACACAATGAAAAAGGAAAAGTTGGTCCTTGTTGGGGATATAAATAGTAGAGTAGGAAATGATTGTGAGACATACAAAAATATTTTGGGAAAATTTGGAGAAAAGAGCAAAGCTAATAATAATGGCAAATATCTGTTGGATTTCTGCTCAGGACATGGACTTGTTATTACTAACACCATGTTCCAACATAAAAATGTGCACAAATTCACATGGAGAGAAGAGGCTAGGAATAAGAAAAGTCTCATTGACTATGTTATTGTTGATAGTGATGTTTTCTCCCTGGTGCAGGACACCAGAGTGTACAGAGGATTTGAAATTGGAAGTGATCACTATTTAGTCTTGAGCAGGATAAAATTGAATTTCATATTGAAAAGAATAACTTGTAAGAAAGTTTTAAAGCGAATAAAAGTTGAGCAGCTCTCAGATATGAACTGTAGACTAAAATACAGAAATATTATTGAAAAGAAAATGAAAGAGTTTGAGAACAGGAATCAAACCTTGGAGATTCAGTGGCAAACTCTGAAGGAAACATTGATTGATTCTGCCAGAGAGGCATGTGGTGAGGTTGTGTGCAAGGATAAAAAAATCAGAACTCCCTGGTGGACACAGGAAGTTAAAGAGGCAGTGAATGAAAAGAAGAAAGCATATCAAAAGTTCCTGGCAAATAAGTCAGCTTTTACTCTTACAGAATACAGAGACAAATGTAAGAAAGCTGAACAGTGTGTAAAACTAGCTAAACAAAAGTCATGGGAGGACTTTGGCAAGAATATAGAAAATAAATATCAAGAAGGTGGCAAAATATTCTGGAGGTTGTTGAAGAAGCTTAGGAATGGAGGAAAGAGTGCTGTAAAAGGAGTTAGAGATGATAAAGGTGACATGAAAACAGGAGAAAAAGATATCCTTGAAGTATGGAGTAATTACTTTGAAAAACTGCTAAATGAAACAAGCAGTGATGACAGCACAGTGATAAAAAACACTGACCAGGCATGCAGTCAGGAATACATATCCATACTTGAAGTAGAAAAAGCCATCAAAGGCTTGAAATGTGGAAAGGCAGCAGGAGTAGATGATATTCGACCAGAAATGCTGAAGTATGGTGGTATAAGAGTCTTACAGTGGCTGCACTGCATAGTTCAGAAAACCTGGACAGAGGGATGAATTCCCGATGATTGGAGTAGAGCTCTCATAGTACCCATATATAAAAAGGGAAATAAAACAATGTGAGAATTACAGAGGTATTTCCCTTCTGAGTGTTCCTGGCAAGATCTATGCAAGTATACTTGAGAAACGGTTGAGAAGAATTGTGGAAGAAAAGCTTGGTGAAGAACAAGCTGGATTCAGCCCAATTAGAGGCTGTCAGGATCAGATCTTCACTTTACGACAAATAGTCGAGAAAGCATGGGAATATAACAAGGATCTGTATTTAAGTTTTGTCGATTTGGAAAAGGCATATGACAAGGTGCCAAGAGAGAAGCTATTCAATACGCTGCAGTTATGTGGTGTCAATGGAGCATTATATCAAGCAATACTTAGTCTTTATTTGAGTTGTGAGTCAGCAGTTAGAATTGAAGGAAGTACAGGAAGATGGTTTAATGTTAAATCTGGTGTGAGACAAGGATGTACATTATCCCCTCTGTTATTCATTATCTATATGGATCACATTATGAAGGAATGTGGTATTAAACCTAATATCAAAATTGGAGATGTTAATGTCAGCTCTTTGCTTTATGCGGATGATGTTATACTTCTAAATAAATCCGCTACAAGTCTGCAAGATTCTCTGACTAAATTGAATAGCTGTTGTAATAGATATGGTATGAAGGTCAGCAATAAAAAGACAAAGACAATGAAAATAGGCAGAATCATTGAAAATGTCAACTGTGTTGTGAATGGAGAACCTGTGGAACAAGTAAAACATTTCAGCTACTTAGGCACAATTTTTACTGAAGATGGTAAACTAAATATAGAAATAGACAACAGAATCAGCAAAGCTGGTATCGTGGGAAGTCAATTGAATAAATTCATATGGAATAAGAAAGAAATTAGTCGGAACACTAAATTAGCTGTATACAAGACTGTGTTCAAACCAATTTTAACTTATGGATCTGAGAGCTGGGTCAGAAGTAAAACACTTGACCAAAGACTAGAGACCGCAGATATGAGAGTCCTGAGAAAGATTAGAGGCGTGAACAGATGGCACCTATGGCAATATCATATTAAAAATGAGGATATTAGGAAAGAACTTGACATTGTCAGCATCCAGGAATGCGTTAGCAGAGCTAATCTCAGATGGTATGGTCACTTAAATAGAATGGGAGAGGAAAGATTAGCAAAACAAGTGTTCTCTGCCAGGTTGGCAGGAAAACGACCCAGAGGAAGACCAAGATATAGGTGGATTGATAAGGTACAAAGTGCCTTAGACGATAGAAATATAAGATCTGATAATGTTTTAGTCTTGACAAGTAACAGACTGATTTGGAGGAAAATTGTAGATAGGAAGTTAGTAATGATGTAATTTTTTCATGTAGTACTGTTTTACTACTTTTTTACTCATCATCATCATCATCAAATTCCTGCCATGTACCCTCAAGGGGTGTACAGGATTTTGATGATGATGATGAGTAAAAAAGAATACGATATTATGCAAATTCTGCATTTTGAAATTTGTTAATGTGCCCAAGACTTTACTCCATACAAAAATATTCATGAAATATAATATTACAGTGATTAGAATTTTCTTTTGGAAATGAAATCAATGATATCAGATTATTTTAAACAAGTAACAGTGACTTGATTTGGTACACGATGTTTGACTTATTTTCAGTTACTGAGACCCCCTATTTTAACATTTAGCATCATTAATGTTAATCACCACAAGTTCAATGAATCAATAATTCAAGCACACAAAATAGCATGTCTTATCCACTTTTCTCAAAGCAACTTTTTATTATGTTATAAAAAACAATTCGTTGTAGAAAATAAGTGGTAACAGCTTTTTGGACTACTAGTATATGCAGTGTAACCTTATTATTGCTAAACTTAATAAAATTACAAATAAAAATAACAACTTTGTTTTATCTCACTCTTTTGTAGATTATGCAGTCCTCTATAATCATAAAATTGAAAATTCACACACACACACACATATATATATATATATATATAGTTCCCTAAGTGATTTTTGTCATGCATAATTATTTTTTAAAAAAATGCTCAGGGTTTTATGTGTGTGTGTGTGAGAGAGAGAGACTTGAAATGCATAATTATTTTTAAAAAAATGCTCAGGGTTTTGTGTGTGTGTGTGTGAGAGAGAGAGAGACTTGAAATAAGATACTGACAGATTTCTAAAAATGCACCCACTTGATAGGGACATGATATGCGATCAAGCAAGCTCCTACTTGATGTGCAACACATTACATAACTCAGTGTGAATGTATTAATATATTAGGGGCACTGTTTCCTATCAACAATTTTCTACAAAACTGTTTTAAATCCTTTTTAATGTCTGATTTGATCATATATATATCACATTTTGATCTTTTAAAACATCCTTACCATTTGAGGGTCCTTTTCCTACCATGTTTGCTTTTAAGCACTTGTTTTGCTAACCATTCGTCTCCTATTCTGTTTAAATTAATGATCATATAATTTTAGATTAACTCTGCTTTAAAGCATGCATGAATATTAATAATTTCAAGTTCTTTTCTAATATCTCTAATTTTTTTTTTTTTTTAACACAGTTCTAATGATACTATCCGTTCACTCCACTTTTCTGCAGAATTCTCTTATCTGTGATCTCCAGTGGTTTATATATATATATATATATATATATATATATATATATATATATATATATATATATATATATATATATATACATACACATAATAGGATATGGTATGACCAGTGAAAGGGAGAGGGGGATAAGAACCGAAGGGTTTGAGTTTTTTTTTTATTTTTTATGTCAGGTGGTAGGAAGATACTTTTTAATTTTTTGACCTGCATTTTGTTGAATCATAATCTAGTGGGATATAGGTAGAGAAATCTCAGAGTAGATGCTATTGATGTTTCATGCTACAAATTGTCAAAACAGCTAGAACTCTTACTCTCCCCACTTACTGGTCATACCACATCCTATTTTTTTTTTTTTTTTTTAATTAACCATTTTAAAACCTCTTGAAAATCTAACTTTAAATAATACAGATATATTGGTAAGCTTTGACACCACCTCACTGTTTACCAATATTCCCTTGAATGACACCTTAACACTCATAAAACATTTTTCCTTCTGATATTTTAGATCTCTTTTCCTTTGCCATCATTTCTGGCTATTTTTCTTGGAAGAAAAAAATTTACAAACAAAGAGGGAACTGCCATGGGTTATCCCCATTCGCCAATTTTTACATGAAAAATGAGCCATAACCCCCCCCCCCCCCCAAACCTTCTATCTGACTAAGATATGGAGATGGTGTGTTGTCTATTTGGCCTCATGGCTCAGGCATTAGACTCCTTCTATCACCTCAGTAGTCTACACCAAGAATCCAGTTTATGATGGAAAAGGAACATAATAATAGTTTACCCTTCTTGGACACTTTAGTAACACGCCTTCCAAATGCCCTCTCATGCCCTCATATTTGATCAAAAATTAATCAAAAATCAAACGCCCTCCTTCACTGAATACAGAAACCTGCTCACACAGGCAGATACATTCACAAACTTCCCCACCAGCACCAACCCTCTCAACAATATGGCATCATTAAAACCAATAGAGCCTACAATCTTTATTCAGGTGGAACCTCTCAACAGAACTCAACAATATCCACACCTTCCTATCCAATGTCTACAATTCTTACAGAATTAAAACAATAATCAGTCCTCAATCCCACATCCAGGGTACATAGGAAAAAATAGTCAACACTTTAAAAAAAAAAAAAAAATACAACCTCTGCACAGCTTTTAAGCCCCACTAGAAACTTGCTATCCATATCTGTTCTACCAAAGATCAGCTCCCTCCTGTCTTAGTGCTTGGAGTATATAAAGTATCCTGTTCCTGCAATTTGGCTTACTTCAGCCACTATCCATTTAGATGAACACAAATTGTACATCTGCAATTATGACTATGCAGACCATGTATTGGATACAACTCAGTGGATCTTCTGGGGGTGGGGACATCATGTTTCATCACAGTAAATTTTAAAAAAGAAAGACTGTTTTTGAAATCTGCAGCGACACTCAATCAACCAAATTTAAACAAATATGACTGCAAGAATTTTCCCAGAATTTGGAAAACATTATTCATCAGAAGTCCCAATTTAAATCTAGGCCTCCTACAAACACCCATAGAGGGTGTACCATCTAGATAAGACTTTAGGGTCATATTCACGCGTTTCATTTGGTATTGTTGCCTCTGTGTGTTACAACCACTAGTTGTATTTCCTGAAGATGTCTTAGTGACTAAGATGAAATGCTGGAAGCATTAAAATAGTTTCTATTCTTTTCTTAATGCTGTCAACTTCCAACATAATGTCCTCCTGACACTTAAGCGCCTTAACACATGAATGAAAGACAGTGATCATAAAGAAGTTCAAAGAAAGAAATTTTAGAATCAATCAACTTGAAGAAAAGTTGTGAACTGGATGTGTCAAAAGTTATGAGATAAGAGGATGACACAGTCTTGAAAGTGGAATCCAAGTGAGATTACTGACATTTGGAGGAAAGATAGTGGCTGATTACCTGGAAAAACTCTTCATGCTGTCTTTAAAACAGAGAACAATCCCAGAGGTACAGAACAATGCATTAATAATAATAATAAAAAAAAAAAAAAATTACAGGTCCATTATCAGCAATATACAAAAGATTTACAAAAAAGTAATAAGTAACAGAATGATGCATCAGATGGAGTATATACAATCCTAGGAACAGACAAGGCTTATAGATTATTGCAGTAGTACCGATCATATCTGGCCTGATTTGGACAAGTGGTCAGCGTACCTGCTTTATAGTCAACAATATGCAGGTTCAAATCATGCAATGGGCATGGATGTTTGTAATCGTCTTTATGTGGGAGATAAATTTCATTGTCTGGTGTGAGACTACCATCACCCCACTTATCGGAGGCCTGAAATGACTTGAAAAAGTTCTGTGTTTAGTCACATGGACATGATCTTATGAACACTAAAGATGGATAGCTGAAGAGTGACAATTAGATATTATGTTACATATGTTATAGCTAAGTTTAGTATTAAAATGAACTGGATAAAGGATAGTTTCTGATGATTCCACAATTCTCTCCAGTACATCATAGCATCTAAAAACGTTTTCTGATTTGTTCCAGATCACTGGATGAATGATAGAATCTTCATCGTTAGGGCGAACAGAATTAATTTGGGATTATATTGGGAGATGTAAAAGTGGAGAGAGTAGATTCATATGTTTAACTGGGAAAAATCTTAATCAAAAATTTACAAATAGAAGAAATAAAAAGAAAGATACAAGGGTGGATGGCTTTTGGGAGGATGAATGATATCTTCAAAGGCAATATTCCAACTAGTTTGAAGAGAAAAGCTTTTGCCCAATGTGTCCTACCAGTAATTACATATGACAGTGAAAGCTACCTAGAGAAGAAAATAAAGTAACAACTGCATGCATAGTAGGCAAAGGGGAAGATCAAAGAAGAGATAGCAAGATGAAATAATTGCTGGCATGTATCAGAAATGTTAAAAAGAGAACCGAATGGAGAAAACTGGGGGAAGACTTATGTCCAGCAGTGGACTGCTCCAACCCATTGAAAACAACTCAAGCTTGCTATAAAAAATCAAGTGTTCTTTTACAACCAAAAAAATATTCCTCTCTTTAACATTATGACATTGGCTATATAGCATACCAAACTATTCATAAATATGGCTGTCTGTTATATGCAATACTCAGAATTTCAGTAAAATTCCTCGTAAGTTATATGTAAAAATATTCCTATCATAATTACCTAGATAGGTCCAATGAAGATCCATTGCTAAACAAGGCTGATGTGAAATTAAATATGAATTTTTTTTTGCTGCTGAGAAAGATTTATGGTTTTCTGTTTGATTAATAACAGCACTTTTTTTTTGAGCAGACTTTTCGATTTTTGTTTCAATGTTCTTAAGATCGGCAGGAAGATCAGCCAACATCGCTGATCTCCCTGGCTGTTTATACACATTCCTTACAGGCTTATGTGGGGTCATCCTTCCAGTAACTTCTTTTTACCTTTAAGAAAATAACAAGGTAAAATAAAAATCTTAGAAAAGAGCTGATCAAACAGAAAATTCATGACAGCAAACTGGTTTAAAAAAAAAAAAAAAAAAAAAAAAAAAAAAAAAAAAAAAAAAAAAACTTCTGTTTGACACTATCACAAGATTACGTAATTTCCTCTTGTATACACTTACTGAAATTCTTACTTTTTTTTTTACAATGAGTCACAAGCCACAAACTCTTAATTTCATGCCCTAAAATTGGTGACTACAGATCTTTGTTGCACACTGCATTCTAAATATTTCTATAAGAGCAACCTAAATGCTTACTCCTTCAGCTACTTAAATACTGCATTACATGCAGTTTATACACACATTATATCACATTTGTCCAGGTACTGAAATTTAAATGAATTTGCAGTTCATTAATGCTTAAATTTTGACAGTGTCATTTTGAAGGTTTAATGCACTAAAACTGCTAATGTAATACTTCTCATATTAATGATGCTATCTGGCTATAACCTGTAAAATTGTGAGCCCTAAATTAATTCACTTAAATCTGCATAGCTACAAAAATCTGTCGCTCATTGAACGAGTCCAAGTGACTGTACTGTCACTCTAAACAAATTTGTCTCTGCAATTTGCTGACATCAGCATTAGTTTGCTCACACAGCATAGAACTAAAAGTAATTAATTAGAAAATTGGAATGGGTTAGAGTAATATTGGAGAGGAGACACTGGAGAAATTACTAAATAAAATAGGTGGCAAATATGATTTATCATATAATTCGTTTTTGTAGTACATTAAAAAATTATTAACTGTAAATTAGAAATTCTGAAAGCAAAAATTTTGCATGCACAGTTACTAGGCATGTGTATTGCATGCAATACACAGTTACTAGGCATGTGTATTGCATGCCATGAGGATACATTGCATTGCATGTATCCTCATGGCCAATTTGCCTGTAAGCAAGATGAAAAACTCAAGTTTCTGGGAGGGGAAAAAACCCTGCTCCCAGAAACTTGGGCAAATTCACTTTCAATTGAAAAAGCCCATATGAAGAGTCCTCTCATCACGATGAGAACTGAATGCAGGTCTTTTCTCTCATCCATGTTCCCTCTAGTCCAATTGGAAGAATGTTGTTCTTCCAATTGGACTAGAGGAAACATGGATGAGAGTTAAGCCATTAATTTATATTCTCATGCAAATTGACTGTAAATAACTATAAAAAATAAAAATAACTATCAACAATATTTTTGTTTTTATTCCTAAACTTATTACAATAATGTTAATTTCCAATATTTATGTCAATTATGTTTTGTTATACTTACATCTTCTGCCATTTCGATTAGTGCACGATTACTATTCTCCCATTTTTGTTTCCATCGTCCTGTCTCTTTCTCTAGCTTTTTTATTTTCTTGGAGGTCTGGAAAAAAAATAATAAATAAATAAAATATATATATATATATATATATATATATATAAACTATCATACTTAACTAAGATACAATTAAACAGCACATAGTGAGAACATATAAATGACTAAAAATTTCTTCAGAGTGTAAAACTACAACGATGTTTCACAATATAAACAATACCAAGAGAAAGATATAATTAATTTATTAAGCTTTTTACTAATATTTTTCTGGTTTTCATCATCAGAGCACAAATTACAATTGTGGCAAACAGAACTCAACTAGACGGTGAAGAAAATAATTCAAATTGTAACTGAAAAATAATTAATGTCCTAACAAGGTGTCTTCTATGGGACAGATAAAAGTTAATTTGGAGAATTCAGGCTTTTTGGTCTTAGAGTGATTAATTAATGCAGCCATATTTGTTGAGGTTGGAGAAGTGGATATTATTTTTGTGTTCTTCAAGGTGAATGTTAACAGATCTGCTAGTCTGTCCAAAGGAGGCTAAACTGCAGTACACTCCAGTATGTGCAAGAGGATGAAGCTGATCCTTAGGAGAAAAGATGAAGGTAGCTAGCTGAATGATTGTTTTGAAAACGGCATGAAGATTATATTAAGGAGAACTTTAGCTATCTTTTTTGATGTATTTTGAATAAGGGATGTGAATAATTTGCTGTAATTTTGTGTGTTGGTTGTAAGAGGAATAGGAGAATGGCATTCAGTATTTTATTTATAAGGGTTACAGTCACTGGCTGAAAAAGTGCTGTGAAGGTATTGCCCTGGCTCTATGTGTAAGTGTTTTGAGGATGACATGCTGTTGGGCTGGATGGTGGTGTGATTTCTTATATAAATACCTTCTTATATGTGTGGATTACAGAACTGTGAGCCTAATATCCCATGCATCTAAAATTATTTTAACCATTGTTAACAAACAAACTGAAAGAGCCTTAATCGGTGAATTGAGTGAACAACAGAAAGGCTTCAGAAGAGGAATGGGAACCATTAATGCTATCCTGGAACTAAAAATACTAATAGAAAGATCACTTGAAAGAAATAGGAACATTTACATATGCTTCATAGACTTTCAAAAGGCTTTTGACCAGGTAAAACATAATAGAATGTTCAATATATTAGATAAATTAGACATAGAAGATCATGTACTTAAAATTATAAAAATGATTTACACCAAATGGAAAATGCAGTTAACTCTGAGACTTCTGTAATGAAAATAAAAAGAGGAGTTAGACAAGGTTGTATCCTTTCACCAAAGCTATTTAATATCTATAGTGAGACAGTGATGAAAAAGACTGAAAAATAAAAAATAGGAATCAGTATCACTGGTATAAAATACAACAAACTTAGATATGCTGATGATACCATTCTAATAGTACAAGACAGAAACAAATTAATCAAATTACTACAGCTACTAATTGAAGGTAAAGAATTTGGATTAAATATAAATGCAAAAAAGGCCAAATTTATGAAAATCTCAAAAGAAATCAGATCCAAGCCAGAAATATTTCATAAACAATATGAAAATTGGACATACAACAGAATACAAATAGGCACCTACTTTACTGCAGATGGAAAGCAAGATAAAGAAATAAAAATTAGAACAGCCATAGTTAAAGATGCATTCTTGGATATTCAAGAAGAGAGTAAGACAACAGATAATGGCCTTTGAAATGTGATGCTAGAGGAGAGCCCTGAAAATCTCATTGCCAGAACATGTGACAAATACAGATGTCCTACAGGGAATGAGAACACATTCAGGGAGGACATTCGGCGAAAGTGACCAGATCTGTGGCGCTCGAAAAACTGGATTCCCCCCCCCCCGATGACAATGCACCCTGTCACAGAGCCTCTCCTCATACGAGTTTCTTGCCAGAAACAACGTGATCTCACTACCGCACCCACCCTACTTGCCAGATTTGGCTCCTGCAGACTTCGCCCTCTTCACGAAGATCCAGCTCAAAGGTCACTGTTTTGACACCATTGCAGAGATCCAGCGTGAATCACAGAAGGTGCTTGACATGCTTCGAAAAGAAGACTTCCGGACACATTCCAAAAGTGGCAAGAATGCTCCTAGCTTTCTTGCCACTTGTATTGTTATGCAAGGGGACTATTTTGAAGGTGATAGTGTGTAAACGTAGATAAATATAGTAATTCTTGTAAACAGAGCTAGTCTCGAAACTTTTTGATACCTACCACCTCATATATTCAGGAATGCAATGTTAAAATTGTAATAACACACACAAGGAACAATAAGTGGAAGAAATGAGATTAGAATAAATTAAGACTAAAGTGTTTCCCAAATTTTGAGAATTTCATACAACCATATTTATTAAGACTGGCTAATTTTTTAAGTCTACTTCTGATTCTAAAAAGAGTCTTTCAATTGTATTTGCTGCAATGGAGCATAGTGGTTTTTTTCCATCTGATTCTATGCAAGATTTGGTCTGATAGATATGACTGACTATAGTTGTGGCAGCAGATGTATTTTTTGTGTTCTTCTAGGCATCATAATAAGTTGCGTTGCAAGAACAAAGAACCCTGTAAACACTAGGAATAGAGAGGGGAGGTCTTCCTAGCTGACTTCCCTTTTTTGCTCTTAGGAGAGCAAAAAAGGGAAGTCAGCTTCAAATGAGGTTTGAAAGCAGTGCAGAGATCATATTTCTTTAAAGTTCTGGTTTTTTCTGAAGTGACCCAGATATAGGGAATAGCAATAGTGTTATTGTAGTCTATGCTGAGAGGAATGTGAAGAGGTGGAAGGGACAGATAATGTGTAGATTTTTTTTGGCATTGTAATTGTTGGGCAGGAAGGTTTGGCAAATAAAGGCAAGTTCTGCTATAAGAGAAGCTTGGGTGAAACAGAGGTTGGAAGCTCTGCTGGTCATCAAAACTAGGGTTAAGAGTTTTGATCACCCCATATTGTTGAGAAGGGGAATGGTGAGAAAGTTTATGCATGTATCTACCTGTGTGGTGGGTTCTCAGAAACTCAGAAACTCAGAAAGAAAGGGTACCAGTGGACAGATGTGTGATTAGAGTATCTGAAAAAGGCAAGCTGTTTTTCTCTCTCTTTTTTTCAATAGTCAACTGAATTCTGGGGTGTTGACTGTTGAGGTGGAGGAGGAGTCTAATGTGTGTGAGCCATGTTGCCAAATAGAGAACATCATATTGGAGGTTTAATGGAATATTTACAGCACTAGGAAAGTATTAAAAACTAATTTTAATGCTTCCAATATTTTGTCTCAGTCACTGAGACATCTTCAGGGATTACAAATAACTCTTGTAACATACACAAAGACAACACAATACTAAATGAAACACGTGGTGACGTTAAGCTCCTATCTGGGTGGTGAACCCTCTATTATAGATCTGACAAGGTTGTTTCTGATACTAACTGTGCATCTCATTCACAGTCAGATAGTTGGAAAAGTAATGGTTTCAAACCTCGTAATTCAAATACACAGCAAAGGAGAACATTAAATTCGGGTAAAACAAAACCTAATGCAAGAAATTCCAGAAACCCCAGGGTACATAATTCAGATAATGTACAACATAAGAGTGATGATAGTCAAAATGACTCTAACATGGATGAAATAGTGACAGAGTATCACAGATTAATTAACTTAAAATTAAATAAACCAGAGGAATGTGAAAATACCTCTAATGTAGTTAATGAAAATAAAGAATCTCAACCTGTAGAATTTGATTCTGATAGTGATGATTCTGTAAATTTAGAACATAATTCAAATAATTTAAGTGAAATATTTGAAAAGTACAGAAATGAAATTTGTAAGTATAATGAATTGGGAGAGATAAATTGACAATTATCTCTAGAATTAGATGAATTCTGAAACTAGTACCCATTCAGAGATTGTAAATAATGATCAGCAAGAACCTCATTATTATTTAAGGTTTAGGCATAAGAATTAAAAGAATTGTAAGTTTTGTTAGATATAAGTTAAATATTTAGAAATTTAAAAAAAAAATGGGAGAAAGATGAAACTGATGTAAAAATAATCATAATTTATAATTATGAATCTTTTTACAATTATTTCTCTGTTAGTATATTATTAGTTTTGGTTTCATAACAAATATATAGGCACTTGCGATGTGCCTGTTATCAATGTTATTATTGTCAAAATGAAATGTAAAGCATTTGAAAAATTGATGTATTACTAGATTTTGATAGTTGTATTGTTAAGTATTGAGGTATTTGTGGTAGTTTGTTTAGACATTCTGTTTATGCTAATGGAGACAACGTGTCAGCCATTATACGTAACTTCCCCCTTGCTATTTACATGGAGTGCGCATGCTTGCCGAGGAGATTGATGGGTGATTGACAGCTGACAGAGAGAGAGTGTGTGTTCGGTATCGAAGTAACGAGACAAAACAAGATAGAGCTAATGGAAGTATAAGAATGAAGACCGGAGAATTTTTGTTCTTGGGAAGTTTTTAAGTTTTATGTGAGAGTCTGGAGAATGTTGATAGAAGATTCCGAAAAGGAATCGTAGAACTGTGAGTCTTTAAACTGGAGAAGCTGAGACTGTCAACAAGTATTTAGTAAATAAAATAAGATATTGCAGTTCACATTCTAATTGAATGTTCAAAGAAATGCTGAATGGAAAGTTTCATCTTCTGTCTTAAGGACACTGAATTACTATGGAAAAAGCAATTGGTGAAATTTGAAACTGTAAAATGGCTTAACATGAAGAGCTCTACATAGATCTGTTGTTTGTGAAGTAGCAGAAGAAATTTCTTTCTCTGGTACAAAAATTAGTAAATTGGAGAGATCAGTAGTGTGCATGAGTGCAAGCATGTGTACACACAAACACACACATTTTAATGCAAAGTCTACTCATTAAAGACTCTAAACTGATGCATATTAGTACTGGGTGAACTGAGAAGTCAGTCTGTAAACCCTTCTTTAGAAACCAAACACAGAACTTTTTCAAACTACTTCCTGCCTCAAAATAAGGGAATCCTTGACTCCAATAAGAGTCGAGGATTCATCAAGAGAGGATAGGACCACTTTCAGATTGCACAGTGCCTAAACACCTATCGCATCTTTCTTTAATAACATTCACAGAAAATGCACTTACAATACCTTACTCCCTTATCTGTGGGAGATATGTTCCACGACACCACATGGATAGTACTGAACCCTAAATATACACTATGTTTTTTCCTATACATACATACCTATGATAAGGTTTAATTTATAAATTATGCACAGTAATAGTAACAACAATAACTAATAATAAAATGGAACAATTATAACAACATACTGTAATAAAAGTTATCAGAATGTGAGTGGAAACTTAGCAACCTCAGCATATGTTTTTTTTTAATCTCATCATCTCTTCTTCCTTTCCCTCTTTTACCTTGCAGTTGGCTATGGCTAAGGAAGATCCTTCAGCTCCTCACGTCACCGATGGGAATCGAACCTAGGTCACTCCTTCCCCAGACATATGGTTGCAAAGTGCACAGCCACTAGGCTAACTGCGCAGACCCGTTTTTATTTATTTATTTATTTTATGAAGTCAAGAACTTTCATATTTTTCACTTAACAGCTTCTCTTTGGCATATCACAATTGTAGCATTACTATGCTTGTGCTTTGAGGCCATTATGAAGTAAAATAAGGGTTACTTGAACAAAGCACTGCGATAGTCGATCTAATAACTGAGAACTACTCAGAACGGCATGCAATTTAAAACTTATAATTTGTCTATTACTAAAAGGAAAGACCATATGGTACAATTTCAGTGATGTAAAATTACACAGGCAAAGTGGATATTAAATACAACATTATTTTAAAGTCAAATGTTTGTAGAAACTATGAAAGTTTCGTAGGTTGACCTGAGAGCTTACAAGAATACAATCCTTGGCATCTCTGAGTTATGTTACTTATATAAGTCAGTTATAGGTCAGATAACTCTCTGAGTTATCTGATTTAAGTTGCCTTAGCTACTTAAGTCAAATAGTGCAAACTAAGGCAACTCAGGGATGCTGAGGATTGTATTCTCATAAACTCTCGGGTCAACTTATAAAACTTTCATAGGTTCTACAAATATTCAGCTTGGAAATAACGTTGGATTTAAAACCCACTTTGCTAATGTAATTATATATTGTTTATTTCTGGAATTTTCCATTTAACATTTTCGGATGGGGTTGCCCACGGATAACTGAAACTGCAGATAAGGGGTGTGTGTGTGTGGGGGGGGGGCTATGGTACCCCATTCCACATGCACATATACCATGAGAACCTGCACCTCACTTGCTTCCTAATTGCACACCATGCACAAATTGCTTTTGGCATATACTAGTGCACAAGAAAAGATTGCTGATGAATAGGATGTTGTACATTCCTTGGCATACAATGTTTGCTACCAGTTTCATTCAGAATAATGAAAACAACAGTATTCCACATTATGATTAATATTTTACAAGATATGTAATAAGATAGATATGAGATTAAATTAGAAGCAATTCATTTCATTAACACACTGAACATGATTCTAAAAGCACATATTAATAAATTTATACATACAGTTTCCATGTCAGCTTTGAATGATGCAAAAACTTGATTACTTTTATTCAAAACACTTTGAAATTCTTCATATTTGGATGTATATAAACTAAGTTCGGTTCTTAACTGAAGTTCATTAGAAGACAGATCTGAGCATCTTTTCTGCAATTCATTCATCTTCTCTAAAAGAAGTTGCTTTTCTCTAAGGAAAGCTTCTGTTTCTTGTTTTTGCTGCAAATTTGACTTTGCAAGTTTTGCCTTGGCTAACTGTGCTTCAAGATCTTTTTGTTGAACTACTTTTTCCATGTGCTACAAAAGAAAATTATACAAAGATGAAGATCATTGAAAAATTGCAGAGAACACACACACACACACACACACACACACAAGTCCTCAATACGATGATAAAAATGTCATTTATTATGAATTTTTTGTTACCACTTCCATTAATACATAAACATTAACTAAGTTTAAGTATGCACAGTTAAGTCAATTTTTTTTTAATATAACAAAGGAATATGATTAAGCCATGATATAGTACTGTATATAACATGAACATGATTTACACATTTAAAACATTTCAAGACATGATGATATATTTACAGGTTTCTACAAGTGAGATGAAGGTAAGTATGACAGATTATTAAGATGAGATGATTATAGTGCATACCCTCCATGCTATTTAACATTAAATAACTGGCTATAAGCTATGAAAGCCTATTTCATAACAATAATACAGAAAGAAGTCACTACAAAAAGTTACTTAGTGGATGTTCCAAACAAATCCATAGCCTTGAGGTATGGATGTTTCCTCATTCTTCATTTATAAGATAACCATTTATTTATTTATTTATTTTTGAATAAATACCAATTTCCTGTCATATCATTACTCACTAAAATATTCTTTTAGAGATATTCAAAATTATATAGTAGTTCTAAAAAATGTTAAACAAATAAAACATGGCTGGTAAGAATAACATCATAGCTAGTGATAGGCTGCCTAAACAAACATCATTTGTATAACAGATTATATTTATATCACAGTGACATTGTAACCCACAGCTGCTTGTTGGCAATCAGAGACACTGTCTACTTGGCCATCCAAGCCATATGATCAAATGATAAATAAATTCTCAATGTTTACTTTAATTTATTAATGCAGTGGGTTGGCTTCACCATATGATTTTAATATTTATTTTGGCTATATCGGAACCAATTACAGTTATAACCTGCTACTCTGAACCCAAACTGTGTGTCCTCTTAGGACTTTATAATGAACTGTAAAGTTTTAGACAGCCGTAAACATAAAACATTATTATTTTAACAGCTATTTTTGCCTGTTTTCGTTTAGAAGTGTCCCTTATTTTAAATACATTGGCTTTTTACTCAAGAATTCATAGCGTATTATAAGTGTATTTTAAGGGTAAATATATGCAGACTAATAGAGGAAGATATTTTGCACATACCTTGTTTGGATGTCTTTTCTCCATACTTCTGCTGTTAGGCTGCTGAAGGAGGGGTTAGGAAATGTGGGGGGGATTGTTTGAGGCAAGGTGGGAAGATTAATTAGAAAACACAGGTTTTTTTTAAATAGTATACACACACACATATATATATATATTATTATATTTAAGGGTGCTACTTTGGGGAAGGGTCTTATGGGAAACAGGGATGAGGAAGAGCGTTTCGAACATGATCAAAACGGCTCGCACCCCGTTAACGCTCTCCCCAGTCCCCGTTTCCCATAAGACCTTTCCCCTTCCCCAAAGTAGCGCCCTTAAATATAATAATAATAATAATAATATATATATATATACTATTTAAAAAAACCCAGGTTTTCTAATTAATCTTCCCACCTTGTCTCAAACACACCCCCACATTTCCTACCCCCCTTCAACAGCCTAACAGCAGATGTATGGAGAACGAAGACATCCTAACATCCAAACAAGGTATATGCAAAATTTCTTCCTCTATTAGTCTGCATATATTTACCCTTAAAATACACTTATATTACCCTATGAATTCTTTATTAAAAAAGCCAATGTATTTAAAATAAGGGACACTCCTAAACGAAAACAGGCAAAAATAGCTTTTAAAATAATAATTTTTAAAAGGAGTAACATGGGGATTTCCCAGAAATAATACCTATAAAACATTATTCCTGCCTATTCAAGACATTCATAACATCTTTTACCTGTAAATGTTATCAAACCAAAATAGCAACACATTAAGAGGCTTCCTGGAAAACACAGTAGCTTCAGTCACCATAAACACATCCATATAATTAGAAAAGCATGTATAATGATACATCATGCCATATTACAGCTTTCTCAAAATCTATTGCCCAATCATTGCAAGAGATGCGCCACTTAACACCCGTGCACATAGTATAAAGTAGCCTGTCCATGAAAAACGGAGGCTGTGGGGTTCAGATTTAATGTCGTGACATCCATATAATTAGAAAAGCATGTATAACGATACATCATGCCATATTACAGCCTTCTCAAAATCTATTGCCCAATCATTGCAAGAGATGCACCACTTAACACCCGTGCACATAGTATAAAGTAGCCTGTCCATGAAAAACGGAGGCTGTGGGGTTCAGATTTAATGTCGTGACTCATCTTTACAGTGCTCTAAACAACACACAAGTCCTCTTAGAGAAAAATGAAATACACTTAGACGAATAACAGATTGTGAATAAAAGAAACACAAAGTGTACTTCACAGATGTCCATTATTGCAAATTTCATGTGTCTAAACTTTTTACAAGATGAAAATGTATAGCATAGCAATCTTGATAAAATATGCCCATTACTTATTGGGGAGATAATCTGCTCATAACACTTGCCAACAAGTAGTCATGCAATTCCATTGTTCTAAAAATGATTAAAATTTTATTACAGAAAAATGTAAATAATGCATACCAGTATTCAATTATGCATAGCAACACATTACAAAAATATGGTTACAAACAACAAACATTTGTCTGATAAGATATGGATGCTCATTTTAGAGACCTAATGGAGTGAAACAGCACTGAGAAAGGATTAAAGATATTATTTAATTCTTCCAATATTTTATCTCAATCATTAACATATCATCAGGGAGTATAACATTAGACTTGTAACACACACACACACACACACACACACACACACACACACACACACACACACACACACACACACACACACACACACACACACACACACAAAGGCAACACAAAATTAAGTGAAACACATGGACAAAAGACTAGAGTTCTAATAGGCAGGGTGTCCCTCTGTGGGCACCTGTTGGCAGCCTAGGGTGTAAAATGGGACCTTGAAGTATTAGTGTTTCCCATATTTTAAGAAGTTTAATGCAACCATATTTATTTAAATTAGGCTGATTTCTGAGCTGCAGATTTCAAAAATAGTCTTTCTCTTCTAAATTTACTGCAATGGAACATGGTCTACAAGGCCCTGATTGACTATAGTAATGACTGCAGATGTATTTTTTTTGTTCTTCCATGCAGATGTTTATATACTCCAGGCATAGAAAGAGAAGAGAGCTGATCTTCAGTAGAAAGTATAAGGGTAGCAAGCTCTTAGTGGAGCTTGAAAGTCGTGTAGAGATTGCATTTCTTTTAAGATTCTGGATATTTTTTCTGAAGTGCCTCAGACACAAGGAATGATGATAGCATTACTAAAATCTTTCTGAAGAGAAGACTGAGGGAAGTATTGAATTATTTCTTTTCATACTGTGGAAACTGTAGCCATTAGATAAGAAGGCTTGGTGTATGTGATGAAGTGACCCTTCTTGGAAGTGTGCAAAGTACACTTCCAAGAAGGGTCACTACCAAGACCGGTTTTGGTCTTTACCGAGGTCTCATTAGTACTACTTGTGTATGAAAAATATATGACTTCTGCATTAATTCAACCTTGGAATCTTTATGGGTCTGACCCTCATTGATGAGACCTTTATAAAGGTCAAAAATCAGTTTAGGTAATGATCCTTCCCTTAATGCATAGAAATATACACATCCAAAAGGAAGTACACTTTGAATTATGGGATATTCAGAGAATTGATGTGACACCAACAACTTCTATACACAAGAAGCTTAGTTGCGAAGATAATTCATGTGCAAACTTTGTTTGCTTATACTTAGGTAAAGGATTAAACAAGAATGTAATTTCTTTCAGGTATAATTTACTTTGTAACCAAGTGAAACAAATTTTCTATATAATACATTAATATTAGCAATGTGGGTGGGCTGAAGGCCAAATTTAGGAAACCCTACTTTATACACCAAACATGGAACTTTTCCAAGTCACTTCAGTTCAATAAGCAAAGTGGTAGTTTACACCATATAATGAAATTCATTTCACACCTGAATGCAATGAGCCATCCTTAACTGGAGTAGCCTGCACATTTCCAATTAGAAAAGTGCTAATCCCAATCTCAGTAATTCATTGAGGATAATCAAAAGTGGACTGATTAATCCTGGCACACATCTCTAACATATATAATTTCTATCTCTAGCCTTATCAAACCAAGTGTAACATATCAGTAATTTCTCAGCATGTATTTCATTATTAAATAAATATTGCTTTTCAAGCAGTATTTCTTCTTCTAATTAGCTATATTCATTTGCAAAATACTTAATTCTTTAGTATTTACTAAAGTAGTTTACAACCTCCTGCATCTAATTCTGCTTAATTTATGTGACGGTTACAAATGCAAAAGAGGTTCAACTAATGAGTGCCCATTTTGTTAAAAGCAGTCAATGTGGTGTGCACGACATTGAGCTCACTGCTACCTGTTCACTGTATGAAGAAACTCAGGTGTATGAGGATGAGGTATTAGAGCTGTTGCACAAACTGAATAAGAATTCAGCAATAGGGACTGATGGGATATCAGCACGTGTGCTAAAAGAGCGTTCAGCTGAACAGGCTATTCCTTTGACCAGGCTGTTTAATATGAGTCCCAGAACAAGGAAGATTCCAGAAATAAAGAATGTATGGTAATTCCATTGCGCAAGAGTGGTGCAAAGACTGATGTATCCAACTATCGACTAAGTATCTCAGGATGGTAGTGAAGATTTTGGAAGAATTGGTTAGGGCTCGCATTCAGAAATCGGTTGATAGTGAATCTCTACTTTGCAATGAGCAACATGGGTTTACTAAGGGAAAGTCATGTTTTAGCAACTTGCTCACGTTCTATAACATTGTTACCATTGAACTAGATAAGGGGAATGGATACACCACAATACTTTTGGATTTTGCTAAGGCTTTTGACAGAATACAGCATGGCAGACTGCTCCATAAAAATTGGAGAAAATGGGTTTGGGTTATAGAATATTAGCATGGATAAGAGGATGGCTGACTGACAGATATCAAAAAGTGGTATTGGAGGATGCGCGTCTGCAAGATTTTTTTTTTTTTTTTTTTTTTTGACGCTTGGGTAGTTGATGCCCAGGTGGTGGGAACAGGGTGCCCACTAGCCTACAGCCATAATAATAAGGTCAACTATTATAAGAATAACCAAGATCTAGTAAGTAAGATATGGGAGGAGCATGGGGCAACTCCGAGGTTTACCAGTGCTACCATCTCTTTACATGGCGTATGGAGCGCAGATAGCTATAAGGACTTAAAACAGCTTGGGCTTATGCAGAAGAATATAAAACTTCTTTCCTTGAGTGCCTACAGAGAACACTAGTGGCATGGCGTTGCCAGCAGAGAATGACTACAATGATAACTAGAATAGGCATAGGGTAAAACACTTGTAATGGCTTAGGCCTATATCAAGTCTGGACAAGATGTAAGGGTAGTACCGCCCAAAATCAGTACAAAGATTAATAAAAAAAATAAATAAATAAATAAAAAATAACCAGTGGTATACCACAAGGATCCGTGCTTGGTCTACTGTTATTCAATCTATACATTAATGATACTGGGAAGGATTTGACAAGCGACATACAGCTATTTTCTGATGATGCAAAGATAGGTAGGGTAATCAGGAATGCTTCTGATATGCAGTGCTTGCAGAATGATTTGAATAGGCTGGAATTGTGAGCATGGGAAAATGGATGTCAGTAAATGTAAAATCATTCACTTCGGCATGATTAGATATCCAATGTTGTATTATATTGGTGGGATTATGCTTGAAGAAACTGATGAGGCTAGGGATCTTGGAGTGTTAGCAGATAGGAAGTTGAAGTTCGGGGCCATGTAGCAATGATTGCAAATATAACTCCAAAGATAATTGCAATGCTGAAATGAACGTTCACATGTAAAGATAAGGATGTCATTTTGTCTCTTTACAAGGCCTTGATGAGACCTCACTTGGACTATTGTGCGCAGGTCCGATTTGGCTTCTGTTGTGATTTTAATATATTGGAGAGAGTGCAAAGAAGAGTGTTAAAAATGATATCAGGATTGTGGAATACTGATTATGAAGACAGACTGCAAATTTGTAGACTGCAGATACTAGCAAACAGGAGAAAGAGAGGTGATATGATTGAGACGTACGAACTTCTGAAAGGATCATACAGGATTTCAATTGATGGAATTTTTCAATTTATGGAGGGTGGGGAAAGTATAAGAGGGCATCCTCAGAAGCTGAGAATGAATGTCGCTAAGAAGGGGATGAGGGCTAGATTTTTCTCTCATAGGGTGGTGAGTGATTGGAATGGATTGCCATTGGATGTTGTGAGTGCAAGGAGTGAATGAATTCAAGAATAAGTATGACAGCTGGTTCCTGTAGTATGTGGCCTCCCTCGATGAGTCCCTGACTCCCTGGAGGTCTCTCTTAATAATAATAATTTCTAAACTGCAATTCATCGCATTTTGCTTTAACATCTTTACTTAGCAATTTAATTAATGCTTGTTGTACCACTGTATTTCTAAGCATGTACTCTGTGCATGCTCAGAAATACAGTGGCACAACTTCCATTCAGGCCATCACTATGTGACACCATTACTGTTTTCAATGCTTAAAATGATGATAAAGTTATTTTCATAGTGTAGGAATGTTATTTTAATTATAGTTTCAAAATGAAAGTAGTGGAAATGATAACAATTCTTCATTTCACAATGATTTAAGCAATGAAGTAAGGTTGCTTAATTACTTCCAATGATAGAGCAGTATCCTTTATTTCTTTTGTCATTGTCAGTGACAACATCAAATCATCTTGATATAAACAGCACCAACATTCAACACTTGACAGTTGATGCAAAATTACAATTAAGACCTAATATCCAGCTTAAATACATTTATTTGATACCTAAGCAAGACTTCAGCCTAAAACAGAAATAACATGTCAAAATGTCTTGCTCATAACATGCAACAAAGAAACATACGTTTAATTCAATTCAATTTTTAGTTTGTAGGATATCTGAATTTTAACTCAGATATTCTCACTACTAGTGTCATTCCATGTTACTTCACTAACCCCAAATAATTCAGGGTTATATTTATCCCATCTCCTTTCTTAGTTAGGCTACTTTTTCTATTCGACATGTTCTGACAATCTGCTGGCCAATTCATGTCCTAATTTTTCAAGCTTTAGTCATCATTGAGAAGTGTTGTCATTTTTTCTGACTTTAAAACAATATTTAAATTATAATAAATTTAGTTTAATCCTTTATCCAAGTGTGTGCAAACAAAGTTTGTGCCTGAAAGTATCTTCAGGACTGGAGTAAAGTGGTACAACACCGGGCAACTCCTTGCAAAGGTGGAGCAAGCTACCAACACTCCTGTCACAGTATCTCCCATAATGCAAAACACATCTCCTTGTTTGCACACACTTGGATAAAGGATTAAACTAAATTTATTATAGTCTGACCAAGTGAAAAATAAACTTTCAACATTTAAATTTTTGCAGCCTTGTGGGTTATTAGATCAATGAGTTCCTATTCTGATGGTAGGGCTGCTACCTTTTAGAGCATCAAGACATGCATTTTACACACACACACACACACAAGCATTTCCTCCCATGTAGATATTTCAGTCATGCTGCCAATACTTGGACACTAGAGCCTCTTTTACAATAACAGGTTCTACCATGAGGATGAGTGGGAAAAACTATATGTTATATTATCATGAAGTCAAAGACTTCATAACACTACGCAGTCACCACCTTAGAATCTAAAATCATGTAACTAGGAAGCATTAAACCAATAAATGCTGTATTTTTTTTTTTTTTTTTTTTTTTTTTTTTTTTTTTTTTTTTTTTTTTTTAGCCATTGGATACATACAAATAAATTGCATATCAGAACAAAGCAATCGGTTAAAAAAAATTAAAAGGGGAAAAAAAAAGAGTAAATATGGAATCAGCTTTGTTTTGAAAAATACAAATGGTAGCTCCTATTTGACTGATAGTACAATATTAGTGCTATCACCATTAATGAAACAACAAGAAATATTACTATCACTTCTTTCTAGTTCCCCAAGAGAAAATTAACTGGCTTTGAAAAACACTTTCTTGATAACTTGTTAATGTTTTTCCTCTAATGACATTTTGAAAGCAAAGGGTATGTTTATGGAATTTTAAATATACTTAATAATATGCAAAATTTGAACATTTAAATTGTATTTTTTATGTGTACATTTAAATGTACACATAGAACATTTAAATGTATTTAAATCAATACATTTAAATCTAAATGTATTGATTTAATTCAGCTAACCAGAACAAGCAGCTTTGCATTTAAAAGACCAGTCAATGTATTAAAACAAAAAAGTTCATTAATTTGTAAATTTGTAAAATAATTTAATAAATAAAAATATGACAGACAAACCTTTTCCCACATTTCATAATGCTCAACTAAAGATTTCAATTTTTTTGCTAATTCTCCATTTTCTTCTTTTAATTGTGAATTTCGCTGTGAATTTTCCTGCATTAGAGTACTGATGTCATTTAAGGTTGTCTGGAATTTGCTGGCTACTTCCTTTCTTTTTTCTTCCTCTTCCCGAATTCGTAATAAACTTTCTTCCTAATCAAAAAAATTAGTTACATATTTCAAAATATATAATATCTCACGAGTGTAATTAAGCATAAAACAGTCCCTTCAGTATAACATGTTTGCATTTAATGCTAGATGTTTTAAATTCTGGAATTTTTTAAAGAGAATAACCTATTTTTGAGATTATGGTAATTTTTAATCTCTCCATCCTAATTTGTGCAAAATATATTTCACAATGTGCACTAATTACCAAAGTATTTTGTCATAACAAGCTGTTAAAAACAAACAAAAAAACCCTTATATGTACTGATTTAACTCAGCTATTCAGTATAAGCAACTTTGCAATTAAAAGACTAAGCAGTGTGTTACAAAAGTTAACATGGTGTAAGATTACCCTCAGGCATGTGGTCAAGGGTAATCTTACACCATACTATTCCCTGATAAACTATACTGTCAATGAATTCCTAACATCTGAGAAAGGTACAAGAATGAGTTGTGTAAGAAACCAAAACACGTGAATTAAAGCAAAGAACAGCATTTGGCGATGATATAATGAGCCATGCAAAGAGTTTCGGTTCTGCTGTTTTCTGGTCTTGCATGCTTGTGGTTTTTTAAGATCATTACAATGTATTAGAAGAATATTCCACGAGGCCAACCATTTGTCAACATCATTTGTATTTACAAGTTTTGAGGTGTCTCCACAAATAACATGCTGGAAATAACTGTGCCTAGCAGGAAACTTACCATAATAATACTCTTAAACTCACTTAGTTGTGCAGTAATTTTTGAATAAACACGGTATTTCTCTAGTGTAACACCTCTATACTTACCAAACAGCATTATGTAAGTTATTGCTTTTCTCTCAACTTAAGGCAACCTCAAAAGAAAAGACTTAAAGATGATGATCATTTAAACAAAATGCAAAAAAGAGGATTTAGCAATACTGACAACTGTCTTTCAAAAGTGATAAAACAGAAACAATGCAACAAGTGCAGCCTAACTGGAAATGGAATCTCATCTTCTAACTATCTTTCCTATGTAGGCTGGCAGTTTTTATGGAAGGATTTTTATTAAAATGATTTCAAAAAAATCCTTCTATAAATGCAACGACTGAAATAATTATTAGAATTTAATATTTATCAACATATTTTAAGCACATTTTTATATAATTTATTTGGCAGTTATAGTTCTCAGTGTTCACGACTCTTCTTGATATAATAGGCTGTTAGGAACAGAAATTTCATAACTATTGTGTCATTTAATTATTTGAACCCTTCACTAGTCATATTTTTGAATGCGGCAAATTACAATTAATGAAGCTTAATTATGAATGAATTATAAGCAGATAATTGATTTGCATTTTTATTCAGAAAATTATTAAAGAAAAATTTTAAATGAAGAAGAAAAAAATAGAAGAAAAATTATTAAATTTAAAAGAAAATATTTGGAGAAAAAAGTTTCACTAAGAGCAAATCTGTTACTTATTCTCATATTTTTGTCTCCATTTCTTAAAATCTTATCAGAGTTTTTGATAAAAAAAGTCTTTCCAAAATATGCAGCCTTTTTAAAAAAAAAAAAAAAAAAAAAATTGAAGAACATTCAAGTTTTTTGAATATGCTAAAAAACTCAATTCTAAACATAAATATACAGTAAGTCATCTATTAATTTACCTATTTATTGATCATAGCTAGCTCCCCAAAGGCTGGGGGGGGGGGGACATGAGGTATGAAATATGAGAATGTAGCATGGAGGTACAGTAGCAAATAAATTAATCCAAACAAGTCAAATTTTTGGTTTTAGTTCACTATTGTAGTTGAGTGCTGTGTGTTTTAACTGTCTCTACAATGTTTATTAATAGTCTGTGCTTTTTAATACTATAAATACTGACATTCGTAGCATTTTATTCATTTTGTGTAGCTATAAACTAGAGAAATCTCCAAGAAAGCATTCAAAAATATGTACTCTTTCTCAGCACACATCCATGACCCAAACACAAATTGACAATGAGTGTAGTTCGAGTACTGTTAATGCTATTTTAAGAGGTTTAGGGAGACAGGTACGTTTTTTTTCCCTGACAGAAAAGGAAAACTATACTTACTCAAGATCATCTACTAGTCAGGAAAAGCAAAATGAATCCAACTTTGTCTGCTATAGACTTGAATAGAGACTTGGCAGCTAGTGGGAATAATGTTTCTAACATGACAGTCCGTCGAAGATTGCTGGAAGCAATCTTCAAAAAAAAAAAAAAGAAAGAAAAGAAAGAAAGAAAGAACTGCTGATGAAGGTTATGCAGAAAAAGTGGCTCCAGTGGGAAAAAGTACAAAGAATAGACTGAAAAGTAGAAGTAGGTCATATTCTCAGATGAGAAGACTTCTTCCACCCACCTTCAACAAGCTCCTAAACACCCAGCTAAAAAAATGTTCTGGGGTTGTTTTACACATGACGTTCCAGGATCACTTGTGCTTGTTGATGGTAAGATAAAAAGTGACCAATACATAGAAATATTGGAGAAAAGAGTGGTCCCACAAATGCAGAAAGACAAAAGAACTCATCTTCTAACAAGATTTCGTTCCATGTCGTACTTCAAAAAAAAAGTGAAAGAGTTCCTCAAAAATCACATCTAATTACTTCAGTGGCCAAGTAACTCTCTTGACATTAAATCAATTTTGTGAGCCATAGTGAAAAAGAGACTTGGAAAATTAAATTGTAATACAAAGGATAACTTAATACATTCTATTACAAAAGTATGGTTTCAAGATGCAGAAATAAGAAAAATGAGTTCTACGTTGGTAGAGCCTATGACTAAGCAAATTAATGAACTTATTAGGAACACATAAATTATTAGGTAAGGTTGGAGTTTAATTTTTTTTAGTCATTTCTTGCAAAATTAAAATTTTTCTTTAAAATGTGAATGTTCGGATTAATTTGCTTGCTATTGTATCTCCTAGTATGTGTTAGTACTAGGTATACATTTCAAGTGATGACGAGAAACAGAACCAAGAAGTACAGCTCAGTGCAACATCAACATCAAATTCCTGCCATGTACCCTCAAGGGGTGTACAGGATATGACAGTACTACATGAAAAAATTACATCATTACTAACTTCCTATCTACAATTTTCCTCCAAATCAGTCTGTTACTTGTCAGGACTCCAACATTATCAGATCTTATATTTCTATCGTCTAAGGCACTTTGTACCGTATCAATCCACCTATATCTTGGTCTTCCTCTGGGTCGTTTTCCTGCCAACCTGGCAGAGAACACTTGTTTTGCTAATCTTTCCTCTCCCATTCTATTTAAGTGACCATACCATCTGAGATTAGCTCTGCTAACGCAGTCCTGGATGCCGACAATGTCAAGTTCTTTCCTAATATCCTCATTTCTAATATGATATTGCCATTGATGCCATCTGTTCACGCCTCTAATCTTTCTCAGGACTCTCATATCTGCGGTCTCTAGTCTTTGGTCAAGTGTTTTACTTCTGACCCAGCTCTCAGATCCATAAGTTAAAATTGGTTTGAACACAGTCTTGTATACAGCTAATTTAGTGTTCCGACTAATTTCTTTCTTATTCCATATGAATTTATTCAATTGACTTCCCACGATACCAGCTTTGCTGATTCTGTTGTCTATTTCTATATTTAGTTTACCATCTTCAGTAAAAATTGTGCCTAAGTAGCTGAAATGTTTTACTTGTTCCACAGGTTCTCCATTCACAACACAGTTGACATTTTCAATGATTCTGCCTATTTTCATTGTCTTTGTCTCAGTGCAACCCTATCATAAAATGGTTATAAAATGCAAAACAATAAAAACACCCTCTAAAAACTTCCTGGGGAAGTCTGAAGCTGCCAGGAAAATTGGGATCACAAGAGAGTAAGGTCTCTATATTTTTAGATCCACTTAAACTGCTACATCCTCCCTAAAAAAACCAGGAGTTTATAAAATATACTTCTTGTGTAGTACCAGCTAACATAAGACATATCTTCTCTGAACAAATATGCAAACATGTCAAAAAACATAAGTGGAGTATAGTCTTCTCCACGACGAAATGAAGATCATCAAGTTCTCTGGCAACAGACAAGACTATACTACTTATAATAGGTACATATGGAAATTCAAGGTGGCTTCTGAAATGTTACACACTCCACCTAATGCAATAAAAATCAATGATTTATGGTATTACTTCCAGCATGAATCACAAGGAAAAAACACTAAGTAAAATCATTTAATTTAAAACGTTTCCTAAGTTCTGTGGCACACTTTCATCTGGAATAAGATATTCTGATTTGTAAAATTCACATTAACAAGCTAATCCCACGATGATGCTTGATAAACTTGTGTTTCCCAGGAAGGCCCTCCTGCGATGAGTCTTTTGAATCCTCCTCCTCATCAATTAATTCCTGCAATGTACCCTCAAGGGGTATACAGGATATGATAGTTCTACATGAAAAATTTACATCATTACTAACCCCCTATCTACAATTTTCCTCCAAATCAGTCTGTTACTTGTCAAGACTCCAACATTATCAGATCTTATATTTCTATCGTCTAAGGTACTTTGTACCGTATCAAGCCATCTATATCTTGGTCTTCCTCTGGGTCGTTTTCCTGCCAACCTGGCAGAGAACACTTGTTTGGCTAATCTTTCCTCGCCCATTCTGTTTAAGTGACCATACTACCTGAGATTAGCTCTGCTAACGCATTCTTGGATGCCGACAATGTCAAATTCTTTCCTAATATTCTCGTTTTTAATATGATATTGCCATTGATGCCATCTGTTCATGCCCTTAATTTTTCTCAGGACTCTCATATCTGTGGTCTCTAGTCTTTGGTCAAGTGTTTTACTTCTGACCCAGCTCTCAGATCCATAAGTTAAAACTAGTTTGAACACTGTCTTGTATACAGCAATTTAGTGTTCCGACTAATTTCTCACTTATTCCATATGAATTTATTCAATTGACTTCCCACCATACCAGCTTTGTTGATTCTGTTGTCTATTTCCATATTTAATTTACCATCTTCACTAAAAATTGCGCCTAAGTAGCTGATATTTTACTTGTTTCTCAGTTCTCCGTTCACAACGCAGTTGACATTTTCAACAATTCTGCCTATTTTCATTGTCTTTGTCTTTTTATTACTGACCTTCATACCATATCTTCACGATTCCCTGACTCAATTTAGTCAGAGAATCGTGAAGACTTGTAGCAGATTTATTTAGAAGTATAACATCGTCTGCATAAAGCAAAGAGCTGACATTAACATCTCCAATTTTGATATCAGGTCCAATACCACTTTTTTTCATAATATGATCCATATAGATAATGAATAAAAGAGGGGATAATGTACATCCTTGTCTCGCACCAGATTTAACATTAAACAATCTTCTTGTACTTCATCCAAACCTAACTGCTGATTTACAATTCATAAGTAATGCTTGATATAATGTCTCATTGACACCATATAACTGCAGAGTATTGAATAGCTTCTCTCTTGGCACCTTGTCATATGCCTTTTCCAGATCGACAAAACTTAAATACAGATCTTTGTCATATTCCCATGATTTCTCCACTATTTGTCGTAGAGTGAAGATCTGATCCTGACAGCCCCTATTTGACCTGAATCCAGCTTGTTCTTTACTATGCTTTTCTTCCACAATTCTTCTCAACCGTTTCTCAAGTATACTAACATAAATCTTAACATAAAACCTCAGTAGGGAAATACCTTTGTAATTCTCACATTCAGTTTTATTTCCCTTTTTATATATGGGTACTATGAGAGCTCTACTCCAATCTTCAGGAATTCGTCCCTCTATCCAAGCCTTCTGAACTATGCAGTGCAGCCACTGTAAGACTTTTATACCACCATACTTAAGCATTTCTGGTCGAATATCATCTACTCCTGCTGCCCTTTCCACATTTCAAGCCTTTGATGGCTTTTTCTACTTCAAGTATGGATATGTATTCCTGACTGCATGCCTGGTCAGTGTTTTTTATCACTGTGCTGTCATCACTGCTTGTTTCATTTAGCAGTTTTTCAAAGTAATTACTCCATACTTCAAGGATATCTTTTTCTCCTGTTTTCATTTCACCATTATCATCTCTAATTCCTTTTACAGCACTCTTTCCTCCATTCCTAAGCTTCTTCAACAACCTCCAGAATATTTTGCCACCTTCTTGATATTTATTTTCTATATTCTTGCCAAAGTCCTCCCATGACTTTTGTTTAGCTAGTTTTACACAGTGTTTCGCTTTCTTACATTTGTCTCTGTATTCTCTAAGAGCAAAAGCTGACTTATTTGCCAGGAACATTTGATATGCTTTCTTCTTTTCCTTCACTACCTGTTTAACTTCCTGTGTCCACCATGGAGTTCTGATTTTTCTATTATTGCAGACAACCTCACCACATGTCTCTCTGGCTGAATCAATCAGGGTTTTCTTCAAGGTTTGCCACTGAATCTCCAAGGTTTGATTCTTGTTCTCAAACTCTTTCATTTTTTCTTCAATAATCTTTGTGTATTTTAATCTACAGCTCACATTTGAGAGCTGCTCAACTTTTATTCGCTTTAAAACTTTCTTACATGTTATTCTTTTCAATATGAAATTCAATTTTATCCTGCTTAAGACTAAATGGTGATCACTTCCAATTTCAAATCCTCTGTACACTCTGGTGTCCTGCACTGGGGAGAAAATATCACTATCAACAATAACATAGTCAATGAGACTTTTCTTATTCCTTGCCTCTTCTCTCCATGTGAATTTGTGCACATTTTTATGTTGGAACATGGTGTTAGTAATAACCAGTCCATGTCCTGAGCAGAAATCCAACAGATATTTGCCATTATTATTAGCTTTGCTCTTTTCTCCAAATTTTCCCAAAATATTTTTGTGTCTCACAATCATTTCCTACTCTGCTATTTAGATCCCCAACAAGGACCAACTTTTCCTTTTTCATTGTGTCAGTAGCTTTCTATAGAGCCTCAAAAAATTCTTCCACTTCTACCTTAGTAGAGCTTTCTGTGGGACCATAGGTACAAATAAGTCTCATTGTCCAGTTCCCCATTCTGATATTTGCTCATATCACTCTACTTGAGACTGCTTGCCATTCAAGAAGATTAGCCTCGTATTTAGTGTTGAATACTATGGCTGCTACTCCTTTTCCTTGATTGTCATTGCCTGAATATAACATTTTGTATTTATTGCTCAGAAAGGTCTCACCAGTTTTTGTCTTTTTTGTTTCAGTCACCCCTATTATGTCGATCTGGTACTTATCTAATTCCTCAGCTAGCTCCATTTCTTGGTAATTCAGGCTTCTTATGTTGATAGTTCTGATCTTCAACTCTGGTGATATTGAGTTGGGGTGTGTTTTAGGATTTGTTTCAGTAGCTAACTTTTCGCTGTTTGCCCTGGTTCCCTGGCAAAAATGGAGGCCTTTTTTAACCAGGCGACGCCCCAGCTGGCATGAAATTTTGTCATGTTGTACCATCATTTTGTATTTTGGTTTAAGCCAATAAGAATACAATTTGGTCGGCTAAATCCCAAATTGCCAGCCCATCCTCGTCCGTTCCGTATCCAGGTAGATACCCAACAAGGTGCACCACGAGAAGGTGAGGATTGGACATTAGGTCAGAAGCCCTAGTAGGTTCTCCGCATTCCATTAAAGGCTATGTGGAGGTCTCCTCTTAGTTATACAGCTTTGACTACTTGGAGGCCTAAATAATAATAATAATTTCTAAAACATAAATTGCCACATATAGAAATCATTAAATGGATGGTACATATCATATTTAGATTTCAGACAGAACTCACTGTTGGGCTGTACTATATAATGTCTATAATGGCCTAGTTCCCAACTTCTTAGATCTTTTTGTATGCTGGGCACAGACGGTATAAATAAGACTGATTTTTGTTCAATTGTTGAATATATCATTTTCATATTTTCTCAAAATCTGCAAACATAGCTGTTGAATTCAACTAACACATTCTTGTCAGTTGTCAAAGTTCATGATACATTTCATTGGTAGTAAGAAAAGCTAAGCCAGATTTGTATGCTCACCTTTTCTTTATATATAATATATTCACTAGCTTAATAGAAATCACTGATTTATATTAAGTCCACTCTAATCAAACATATAAACCATGCAGATCTAGGATATGGACATTACATGTTTTGCATCACAACAATACCTCAAGAGAAGTATTGTTGTGTTGTGATATATTGCTACATGTTTCTAAATTATTAACTATTTAATGTTGTGGTTGGCTCTACAACATTTTATATCTTAATTTTTGTATTTTGACTGCTGAGGAAGTATTGCAAAAGGCACATGAAATCTACTAGCTAACAAATAGCAGTTTTATTTCAGTCCTAACATTTTTGACAAAATAATGTACAGTTCACAACCATTAAGGTGTGGGTCACAAGTTAAAAAAAATGGTGCAGCCAAAAAACTATTGTTTATTATTATTACAAGTCAATCAGATATGGTAATGATTTTGATGATTTCCTTGGCTCTTATGAAAACACTTGAAAATGATGTGAACTATCCTGTCAATGAAAACACAGCAGTTAATGAGGTTACTACTTATCATACAGTAGGACATGATCAATAATGACAGTGAAATCAATGGCTGTGAACAAGAAACAAATGCTCTGTTATCATAGCAAATTAAACTCTAAAAGCTTTCAAAAATTATAACTTATCTATAATGGAAGTGCAAAATCAGAGCAACTAGAGATATTATGGGAGAAGCAATCAAGCATGTGTCTAGCCATCGATGGGACAAACAAATGTGAGTGCAGGAATGAATGTGAAGAGCTAGGTGCAGTTTCTCCAGGTTTTGAATCTGAATTGGCAAGTAATAGCATTATTTAAGGGTAACTGTGGGTCCAAGGGGTTGTTGAAATGCATGGACAAAAATGCCCGAAGTATCCGAAATAAAGGAGAGGAGTTTTTGGCACTGGTTAGCTTGAGCTGGACCAAAAATTATAATCAGCAACATCTGGTTGACAGAGAATGATGGATAGAATGTAACGGAAATTTTCAACCAACAAAAATAGAAGTTAAGGAAAATTGTAGATCCGAGGAAAATGGCTCGTTTGAATCTGTCTGGCATGAAATGGAGCCAAAAGGACAAAATACAGGGTGGCCATAAAATAACTTTCCCTCTTTGGAGGCATCTGTAGCTAAAACCAATAAACGGAATGAGACCAAATTTTATATTGAGACTTTTGAAAGCATGGGGAGATGATTTCCGCAAAAAAAAAAAGATTTAGTACCAAAAGTTGCCGATAGGAGAAATTTTGGCACTGGCAGAGCTGAAAACAAGCAGATAATTACATTAAAGGCAGATAGAGTGGAATAACAACATTTCGACGGTGCAAGCAACAGCCGCGTCATTCATTCCAGCTGGATATGTGGCACGTTACAATGATAATAATAATAATAATTAAACTAAAACAACAACTTGCAAGAGAGACAGAAATTAATGTAGTGATTGAACTCACAGGAAATAATGTTTTATTCATCAGAATCAAGGTCCCCTGGACCACATACATGATTTTCAATGTGCTGACCTTTCTTGTGTACAACAAATTGCATCCGGTGTGTGACATGCTCTACAGCTGAGTGCAAGGAGTCTGATTGGATGTTCATAACAGCCCCTTTTATGTTCTCTTTCAAGACATGCAAGTTGGGAATGCCACCAACATACACAACAGATTTCAAATACCCTCACAGCCAAAAGTCACATGGAGTGATGTCTGGGGATCGACGTGACCATGCTGTTGGATAGAACTGACTGATAACCCTCTCAATACTGAAATGCTGGCGTAAAAGGCACTGTACTGAACGTTCAATGTGTGGCTGTGCTCCATCCTGCATAAAAATTATGGAGTCAAAACACTGACTTTGCTGCAATGCAGGAATGACAAAATTTTCCAGCATTCGTTGATAAATCGCTCCAGTAATGGAGCAGGTTACAGGACCTGTAGGGGTAATATGCTCAAAAAAGTATGGTCCTATTATGAAATCAGCTGTGAAGCAACACCATACGGTTACTTTTGGAGAATGCAGTGGTACTTGCTGGATTGTTTGGGGATGTTCAGATTCCCAAATTCTGCAGTTGTGAGTGTAGACTGACCCATTCAGATAAAAATGAGCCTCATCACCCCACAATATTCTCCAAGACCAGTCATTGTCGACCTCCATTCAGGCAAGAAACGTTAGCATGAAGGTCATGCGCTTATCATAATCTGCAGTAGTTAGTGCTTGCACACGACTGAACTTATGTGGATAGAAGTGAAGCATATCAAGAGAGCTATGGCACGATCGCTTGGACCAGTACTGGTCCCTGTGTCGTCAAACACCGCAGTAGCAACGTCTGTTACTGCCTCTTCTTGCACCGCTTTCCGTCCTCTGCCAGGTCTAACTCCTAGTGATCCAGTTTCTTCAAACTTCTTAATCATAGCTCTCAGTGCTACAGCTGACATAGGACCTGTACACAGGTTATGAAGCCTTCTAAATTCCAGAAGGGCCACTATGGCACTGCACTGTTTAAGGTAAAACAACTTAACAAGTAAAGCATGCTGAGGCAAGGTAGGACGCATATTGAGCAGAATTTGTCAGTCATTCGAATAACTGCCTGAATGTTCCCAATCCCTTTTTAAGTGTAATTGGTGGCGCTGCTCTCACGTACGCACAGTAAAATTTGCATAATCCTTTTTACCTGCGTTTACTGCAAATATCTGACTGCTTTCGGCACCACCAGCACCAAAATGTTCCCTATCGGTGACTTTTGGTGCTAAATCGTTTTTTTCACGGAATTCATCTCCCCCATGCCTTCGAAAGTCTCAAAATAAAATGTGGTCTCATTCCGTGTATTAGTTTTAGCTACAGATACCTCCAAAGAGGGAAAGTTAATTTATAGCCACCCTGTATATTGTTGGTTGCTGCTAGAAACCTGGGAGTCCAGAAGATGTGGATGACGTGCATTTGGTAGATTAGCACAATGAATACAGGCCAAGCAACTATCATGGATACCTGAAACAGCATGTAATGGAGGAGACCAAGGGTTTGGAGAGTGTTGGATCTTGTAATAGCATCAGAAGATCTATCTATCATTATTAATACTTATAGCTATTTTGCCTATTTTCATAAGGAGTACCCCTCGTATTACATCATTGGCTTTTTTACTCTAATTAGATTAAAACATTGATGATATATATTTCAAAAACCCAAATTAAAAGAAAAGTAATATAAAAGGAATGATTTTTAACATACCTTTGTTGAATCCTCAAGATTAATTTTTTTATGAAATGGTATTGGAAATATATTGATAAAAGTATATATAACTGAACTTTAAACCTATTAAAAAAAATGCATATAGTGATTTCATAATGGTTTTGTGCAAAGGATGAACTACAAAATTTGAAAAAGGAGAACAATAAAAAAAATAAAGATAAAAATGGGAGTATGGATATGAGCCATTTTGACTAAGTGTTATCTTCAGAGCTCATGGACAAAGTGGAGTCTATGTCATATAAATCTATGACTTTATATTTTATAAGATTTTCTGTGTTGTTTTTTTATTGATGGGAATCTTGGCCTAATTTGCATTTTGTGGAGCTTCCAACTCTCTGAGATTACATAGGGGCAGTGGATATTTATGGAGTTTTTGTTGCATTTAATGGCTATAGTTTCTGATATCCTTAGCATTCTGTATGTCTAATATGATGGCTTTTTCAATTTGCAGGGTATGCTTCTGTTCAAGCGAGTGAGTTGCGATTTCTGTTTGGCTGGTAATAATTTTTTTTGTTCTTATTATGGTTTTTACTCTTATTATTTAGATATTCTGGAATTGGTATATTGCAATCATGGAAGTATTCCTGTAGTATTGTCCATAATGATCTAATCGTGGAAACTGTATAAGTAACATCCCAGTTGCGATGGCAAGGAAATTTGTACACCACATTGTGGTATTCTAAGATTTCCTTGTATGAGTGAAATTTGGTAGGTTTTAAGAAAGCTGCTAATTTGTGACTAGTAGTAAACACTAATTTATAGTCAGTATGCTTGAATATATATATTTAAAAGCTTTGTATGTGTTCTGGATATATGGCAGTTTAATGATTTTTTGTGTTGGAAAGTTTTCTTTGATTATGGGACTGGGTTAGATGAGTTTTTGCTGTTTGGTTGGCATAATTTATTAGTTGAATGGGGTAATTTTGGTTTTTAAATATCTGTATTAATTTTCTAATTTCCATGTTAAGATAATTATCTGTAGTCAAAATTTGTATGCATTTATAAACTGTGAAAGAATAACTGATTTTTTAATAGACTAAGGATGATAGTTAAAACGGAAGTAGTTACCAATATTTATAGGTTTTTAGGTTTGTGCAATATTTTTGTGACTATTTTGCTGTTAGTTCTAATTAATGTTAAGTTTAGGAAATTTATAGATTTTTCATGTTCTATTTCTATAATATCTATTGCTGAAGTTGTTAAAAGGAAGCTTGTAAAGAAATAACGAGTGTTGGTTCCTCAATGTAAAACATCATCCACATATTGGCCATAAAATGTAATGCCCAACGAAATAGCCTGGTGTAAAAAAATTTGATTCTAAATATGATAAAGATAATTTGGATTATCCACCAATATTTTGGTCCAAGAGTGATTAAGGGTCAAAGCTGTATAACTGAGAGGAGACCTCCACATAGTTCTTAAAGGAATGAGGAGAACCGACCAGGGCTTCTGAACTAATGTCCAATCCTCACCTTCTTGTGGTGCACCCTGTTGGGTATCTACTTGGATACTGAATGAATGATGGGCTGGTATTTGGGATTTAGCCGACCAAATTGAATTCTTATTGGTTAAACCAAAATAAAAAATGATGGTACGACATGACGAAATTTCATGCCGACAGGGGCATCGCCCAGTTAAAAAAGGCCCCTGTTGTTTTCACCAGGGAACCAGGGCAAACAGAGAAAAGTCAGATATTAGAACAAATCTGAAAACAAACCCCAACTCAACATCACCAGAGTTAAAGATCGGTACTATCAACATAAGAAGCCTGAATGGCAAAGAAATGGAGCTAGCTGAGGAATTAGATAAGTAGCAGATCGACAAAATAGAGGTGACTGAAACAAAAAAGACAAAAACTGGTGAGACCTTTCTGAGCAATAAATACAAAATGTTATATTCAGGCAATGACAATCAAGGAAAAGAAGAAGTAGCCATAGTATTCAACACAAAATACGAGGCTCATCTTCTTGAATAGCAGTCAGTCTCAAGTAGAGTAATGTGGGCAAATATGAGAATGGGGAACGGGACAATGAGGCTAATTTATGCCTATGGTCCCACAGAAGGTTCTACTAAGGTAGAGGTGGAGGAATTTTTTGAGGCTCTAGAGAAAGCAACTGACACAATGAAAAAGGAAAAGTTGGTCCTTGTTGGGGATATAAATAGCAGAGTAGGAAATGATTGTGAGACATACAAAAATATTTTGGGAAAATTTGGAGAAAAGAGCAAAGCTAATAATAATGGCAAATACCTGTTGGATTTCTGCTCAGGACATGGACTGGTTATTACTAACACCATGTTCCAACATAAAAATGTGCACAAATTCACATGGAGAGAAGAGGCAAGGAATAAGAAAAGTCTCATTGACTATGTTTGTTCATAGTGAAGTTTTCTCCCTGGTGCAGGACACCAGAGTGTACAGAGGATTTGAAATTGGAAGCGATCACTATTTAGTCTTGAGCAGGATAAAATTGAATTTCATATTGAAAAGAATAACATGTAAGAAAGTTTTAAAGCAAATAAAAGTTGAGCAGCTCTCAGATGTGAACTGTAGACTAAAATACACAAAGATTATTGAAGAAAAAATGAAAGAGTTTGAGAACAGGAATCAAACCTTGGAGATTCAGTGGCAAACTCTGAAGAAAACATTGATTCTGCCAGAGAGGCATGTGGTGAGGTTGTGTGCAAGGATAAAAAAAAATCAGAACTCCCTGGTGGACACAGGAAGTTAAAGAGGCAGTGAAGGAAAAGAAGAAAGCATACCAAAAGTTCCTGTCAAATAAGTCAGCTTGTGCTCTTAGAGAATATAGAGACAAATGCAAGAATGCTAAACACTGTGTAAAACTAGCTAAACAAAAGTAATGGGAGGACTTTGGCAAGAATATAGAAAATAAATATCAAGAAGGTGGCAAAATATTCTGGAGGTTGTTGAAGAAGCTTAGGAATGGAGGAAAGAGTGCTGTAAAAGGAGTTAGAGATGATAAAGTTGAAATAAAAACGGGAGAAAAAGATATCCTTGAAGTATGCAGTAATTACTTTGAAAAACTGCTAAATGAAACAAGTAGTGATGACAGCACAGTGGTAAAAAACACTAACCAGGCATGCAGTCAGGAATACATATCCATACTTGAAGTAAAAAAAAGCCATCAAAGGCTTGAAATGTGGAAAGGCAGCAGGAGTAGATGATATTCGACCAGAAATGCTGAAGTATGGTGGTATAAGAGTCTTACAGTGGCTGCACTGCATAGTTCAGAAACCCTGGACAGAGGGACGAATTCCCGATGATTGGAGTAGAGCTCTCATAGTATCCATATATAAAAAGGGAAATAAAATTGCATGTGAGAATTACTATTTCCCTACTGAGTGTTCCTGGCAAGATCTATGCAAGTATACTTGAGAACCAGTTGAGAAGAATTGTGGAAGAAAAGCTTGGTAAAGAACAAGCTGGATTCAGGCCAAATAGAGGCTGTCAGGATCAGATCTTCACTTTACGACAAATAGTCGAGAATGCATGGGAATATAACAGAGATCTGTATTTAAGTTTTGTCGATTTGGAAAAGGCATATGACAAGGTGCCAAGAGAGAAGCTATTCAATACGCTACAGTTATATGGTGTCAATGGGGCATTATATCAAGCAATACTTAGTCTTTATTTGAGTTGTAAGTCAGCAGTTAGAATTGAAGGAAGTAGAGGAAGATGGTTTAATGTTAAATCTGGTGTCAGACAAGGATGTACATTATCCCCTCTGTTATTCATTATCTATATGGATCACATTATGAAGGAAAGTAGTATTAAACATGATATCAAAATTGGAGATGTTAATGTCAGCTCTTTGCTTTATATATTATATGCAGATGATGTTATACTTCTAAATAAATCTGCTACAAGTCTGCAAGATTCTCTGACTAAATTGAATGGCTGTTGTAATAGATATGGTATGAAGATCAGCAATAAAAAGACAAAGACAATGAAAATAGGCAGAATCATTGAAAATGTCAACTGTGTTGTGAATGGAGAACCTGTGGAAGAAGTGAAACATTTCAGCTATTTAGGCACGATTTTTAGTGAAGATGGTAAATTAAATATAGAAATAGACATCAGAATCAGCAAAGCTGGTATGGTAGGAAGTCAATTGAATAAATTCACGTGGAATAAGAGAGAAATTAGTCGGAACACTAAATTAGCTGTATACAAGACAGTGTTCAAACCAGTTTTAACTTATGGATCTGAGAGCTGGGTCAGAAGTAAAACACTTGACCAAAAACCAGAGACCGCAGATATGAGAGTTCTGAGAAAGATTATAGGCATGAACAGATGGCATCAATGGCAATATCATATTAAAAACGAGAATATTAGGAAAGAACTTGACATTGTCAACATACAGGAATGCGTTAGCAGAGCTAATCTCAGGTGGTATGGTCACTTAAACAGAATGGGCAAAGAAAGATTAGCAAAACAAGTGTTCTCTGCCAGGTTGGCAGCAAAACGACCCAGAGGAAGACCAAGATATAGGTGGATTGATACAGTACAAAGTGCCTTAGACGATAGAAATATAAGATCTGATAATGTTGGAGTCTTGACAAGTAACAGACTGATTTGGAGGAAAATTGTAGATAGGAAGTTAGTAATGATGTAATTTTTTTCATGTAGTACTATCATATCCTGTACACCCCATGACGGTACATGGCAGGAATTTGATGATGATGATATTTTGGTCCAGTGGGAATCCGAAAATTTGGATACAGATGTCATTGTTAACTGAATGATTGGAATGCATTACCTGAGAGTGTGGTGTATGAAGAGAATTTGAATGCGTTTACGGCATATTATGATGAACTGTGTATATGACAAAAGGGATCTCCTAGATGAGCCTTTGACTCTATCGTGTCTCAGGATAATAATACTACTAATAATTAAAATTTGGTGCACTTTTCCTGAAACTACTACTTACCTGTATAACTACTAGCACTCATACAAATCTGAAATCCATTCAATCCTCAAATACTGCTAAGAGTGAGTACTTAAAACCTGACTAAGAGTTGCTTAATGCTAACCAGAAAAGAGCAATCCAATTAATAAATGCCACCCACCACCAAGTCACACAGCCACAGATATTCTATATCTGCCTTATGTTTCTTTATAGGTATTTCCATGGACAGTGTTCTGAACTAACCATCATTACTTCTCTATTTTCTACCAAAAGTGTAACACAGACCAGTTGCTGGTCAACATCCATTTACTGTCCAGCTTCTAATTTACCAAACTAACTTTTCTTCGTCCTCTATCATTTCATCTACCTCTATTCTTTGGAACAGCTTCCACCTCACTCTGTCTTCCTCCAAAGGAACCTTCAGCTATTCAAAACAGTGGGATCCCTTCTTTCTTTTAACCTCGCTTGTCAACATGTGTCACTGATGCATTATGGATTCTGTAACATTTTTTGCATGTGGGTCTGATATATAGCTGATTCTACATAAGATTTGTCACATTATTTCCAGGATGAATATTGTGTTTGGTGATAATAAACTAAACAAGTGCATTGCAAAACACAGAATGCAAGATATTACTGTAAATATTTTAGGTTATTCTATACATTCAGTAAAGCAATTATTTCTATTTTGATTTTTCAAGAAAAAATATACCTTTAGTGCTTTGTTTTGTCGTTGAAGCTCACGACATAAACTTTCTAACCTACTTCTTGCAAGTACTGTTCTGTTATGTTCAGCCTGAAGTTGTTCTTTCTCTTTGGTTACTTGAATATTACTCCTTTCACTTTGCTTTAAGCGACTCTCAGCATTCCTCTGATCTTCAAGTACTTCAACGTGTCTCCTGCACAGTGCTTGTAGCTTTTCTTCACTTGTAGAATAATTATTCAGTGATTTCAAAACTTGCTCTACAACAACAACAAGTTTATTTTATTAAATGCTAATAAAAATAAATGACCTTATTTTATGATTTAATAGATTCCTTCAATAACTCCAGTCAACTCTCAACTATAGCAAACAAATCGTAACAAATTGCTGGTAAATCCAGACAATGTCTCAGCATCAAGATTATTCTGAAGGAAATTAACTATAACAAACCTCATATAATGAACTATTCTTAGCTGCAGTTAGCTGAGATGGCTACAGTGAGAGTTAATTGTAATAAACTTTCTGTCCAGAAATCTGATTACTCATTAATATCATTCCTATAAATGATCATAAAGGGCACAATGATTAAATTTTCATTAAATTAAGATTTCAATGAAAATTCAGAACTTTAAATTATTTTTGCTTTTTTGATATTTATGGTCTGAGGAGTTTAGCATAACAAAGACATTACAAAAACTTATGTGGTCACAAACAGAACACTTCATATCTGAAACATCACTGAAAATAATGGGTACTTATAGAAAGTTTTTTAACTTGGTTATAAATTAAATTAAAAATGCCAAGAAATTATATTCTTGCATATGAAGTTTCTTTATGACTAGGATACTCGTGTATAGAGGCTAATGACTTCTTATTAATTGCCTTAGTATCCCATAACGCAAAGTGCAGATCCTTTTGGGTGCATATAATGCTGTGTATTATACTACATCCCTTTATCTATTTATAAAGGTCTGCATTCCTTTATCCACAGCTCAATGCAGAGCACATTTTCAGTGGTGTTATATCCATAAAAATTGGACAAGGCACCAATGGGCTAATGTACTCTTTACAGATGACAGTCGTTTTAGTCTTTCCTCTGATTCTAGATAACACTTGATCTCGCATGAAAGTAGCTGTTTACTATCTTGAGAATGTTCTTGAAGGGGATAGATATGCAGTGCTGAAGTTATGCTGTGGAGAGGCATTATGCTTATGGACACAACAAGCTACAAGTGCTGGAAAAAGGAACCATGACTGGTGAACAGTATTGCAACAAAGTTCTTCAACATCATGTTTGATTGTTCTATAGTGCTGTAGGCAAAAAAATTCATTTTTATGGATGACAATGCCACACCACATTGTACACAAGCAGTGGAGATAATTGTGGAGACCAAGGATATTAATTGAATCGAGTAACCAGCACACTCCCCAGATCTCAACACCACAGAATATGTTTAGGATGCAATATGGAGATGCACTGCTGCTCGAAATTCCCATCCAGAAAACAAACAGGGTCTTATCCTTCCTCTTTAGGAGTGGGCCAGTTTGCTTGAGGCAAGCTGGCTAACTTCTGAATCACTTGGTGCTAAGCATGGTACGATGTTGAGAGAATTGTTTTGCAGTTCCGGGTGGACATATTTCTTACTGAAATGTTTCTCTACATAATTTTCTGTACTCACTGTACATTTCCTTAACTACGTTACATATTTACAAATTTGTAATGTAGTTAAGAATATATTGAAAAACTACAAATTAGGAAATTGTAACTATTGTCAAAAACGTATTGCAGTTTAATTTGTATGAAATTTACAACACATTTTTTGTATAATATAATTTATTAGTATGCTGGCAATAAATTTATGTCCACATTTGGCTGTAGTCATGAAAATTTTTTCATATACAGATAAAAATGTAGTTCATCCTTAGCTTCAAAATCAACCATATTCACATAGGAAAGCATGACCGGAAACGCTTCCCAAAAGTGATAGGTGGCACTGTTCGCCAGCTCTCTAGGTGAGCAATTGGGGCTTCCTCATTCAAGCTTTCAACGTCGTACGAAGAACATGCAAAGCTGAGATAGCAGACATGCACCTCGTTTACCATATTATGTATTCAACTACTATTGAACTGTTCAGTTATGCCTAATAAAGTTTTTTTACACTACTTACTGCCTTGTGTTATTTCTGTTCTTTGTGTTCCTGTTAGTACCTTCCAGTGGAGTTTCTGGTCATGCTTCCTATGTGAATATGGTTGATTTTGATGTTCTCTACCTTTCCTCAAAGTTTGTACATGGAATTTTGAACCACCCTCTATACCTAAAATTATACACTGTTTTGCATTACTGAATACTAATATATTAGTTCTGTTCACACAGTTTTGAATGCCAACAATGTCAAATTCCTTCCTAATATATTCATTTTTCATATGATTCTACTATTCATGCATCTGTTCACTAATTTTTCTCAGAACTCTCACATCTGTAATTTCTACTCTTCAATGTTTTATTTCTAACCCAACTCTCAGAACAATAAAACTGGTTTAAAAATTGCCTTGTATACTGCTAGTTTGGTATTTTGGCCAATTTCTCTCTTATTCTATATACATTTATTCCATTGGTTACCTATCATACAGCTTTGCTCATGTCTATTTACATATTTAATATGCCATCTTCAGTAAAAATTGTGCCAAAAAAAAATGAGATATTTTACTTTCTTCTACAGGCTTTCCATTGAGAATACACTGGAAGTTTTTCTTGTCATGTGTTTTCATAGTTTTGGTGTTTGTATTGCTAATTTTCATGCAAAATTTGTTACAGAAGTTATTTAATTTAGTTAAATTCTAGAGACTTGCAATAGATTTGTTTAGGAGTATAATATCATATATATAAAGCAAAGAACTAAGTTTCGTATCAGATTTAATGACACTTTCTTTCATTTTATTCACAGTATGAATCCTTGTCTTACATCTGATTTTACATCCAACCATGTTTAAAGAAGTGTTTAAACTGAAAATAGGTGGCATTTTATAGTTAACAGTGAAAAATGTTACATATCATTGACATAGTTAAATTGTAAAAACATATTTACATAGGAATTTCAGAGTTGTGCACATATTAATAATTTTAACTAATTTAGTTACAAAAAATGAGCTCATTACCAACATTTGAAAAAGATACATGATATTTTGCATTTGTCTTCAAATTTATTACTGGTGTGATGTTAAATGGTTGAGTTCAAAAGTAACAGGATAGAAAACTTATATAACAACTGGCAAACAGTGTTTGCAGACTGTTATGTTGCCCAATGTGTTGAATGCAAAATGATAGAAACTATCGAATTCTCATAAACAAGAGAATAACAGTTGATTGGTCCAAAAACCAAAAATAAAATAAAATAACAATTCACAATAATGAATTCTCATAGTTCAGATAGATTTAGAAGATTTAAGATGGGATGGTGGTTCAAGGGTTCAGCGTTCTCTTTGAAGAAGCTCTCAAACGTCTCTGCTTCTCTGTAAGAGCTCCATGGTCTAAAAATATTCTATAACTAATACAAATCTCCTGCTTGGCCCAGCCTGGTGTATGAAGATGTAGCTTATGTTCAGAAACACCTCTCTCAACAAACCCTACAGTTTGACATAATAAAATAGGCTGTACAATCAAAGGACTTTGAAAGATGCCAGATGAAAATAGGTGGTGTTTTATATTTAACAGTGAATAAATATAAATGAAATATAAATATAAAAGAAAAAGGCCCACAAACTTAACAAAGTTAAAGAACATAAACATCACACAAGATTTCTTCTCTACAAGATCACAGGATCTGATGATATGCATAAACTTCGAACTTATAAGGCACAGTTTCTTTTGCTCTCAATAATGGAAAATATAAATACTTAGCTCATATCATTTTTTTTCTTCTAAAACAAGAAAATAGTTTGTGCGTAAATTTTCTTAAAAAAAAGAATGTATTTCTTCTTTCATATCTTCTCTGCAATATCAGTTCCTTTTTTACTTTCTTGAAAAACAAAGATAATTTTAAAGTTCTCTTTTTCCTTATCCTTGAACAGAGAAAGAATTCATAAAGAATTCATCTCTTTCAGGTTTACAGTGCTAGAACAGGTTAGAGGCATAACATATCAAAAGAAACTGTCTGTTGCTTTGGGACCACAACTTAGCTTCATTTAAAAGAAATTCATCCATTCATTTTGGGATAATGTTTGTTTCCCTCATAATGCTCTTTTACACCTTTTTGGCTTAAGAATTCCTTTAAACTCTAATTCTCCTCTGAACTTCTAATGTTTTAGAATGTCGTCTCTGTTGTAATCAATACCACAGCTATTTTATTATTCTCTCTCCCTCACACACACTAATTCAACTTCCTCTTTGGAAGTACAATCTTCGTGCAAGCGCACTACTGCCTCACGAGGTAAGCAACAGTGAGATGGAAGTGGCTTGTTGTAAACAAGACTGCAGTTCTTCAATGGTGCGAAAGTGTCGTTGGAAAGTTCAATATTTTCTTCTCTCAAGGTTATGTTAGAAAAATAAAAAACCAAATTAGACATAAGTCCTTTTTACAAATAAATATTGCAATCAAACAGTTTGCGACATTCACTCCTAATATTAATTTTTAAAAAGGACAATAAGGAAGAAATTAAAAACTACAGACCTATAAGCCTACTCCCCACCATATATAAAGTCTTCACAAAAAAATAGAATAAAATCTAAACCTAGAGGGAATGCAATCCTGTGAACAAGCTGGATTTAGAAAGAATTACAATACTTTGGACCATATTCACATATTAAGACAATGTGGGAGTCACTCTTAAGATGACAGCCTCCCAAATTTTTGGCACATTAATGCAACCATATTTGTTCAAGTTAGGAGAATTCTTCATAAGTATTCTCCTTATGCTCAAAAAATAATCTTTCTGATCTATAATGACTTCTAAATAGCACATTCATTTTCTTCCATCTAATCCTGTGTGAAGGGGTGTCCAAAGCATGGTCTGCCAGTCCTGACTGGCAATAATGGTAACAAATGCATAATTTATGTTCTTCCAGACAGATGTTAACAGATCTTCTTGTCTGCCCATAGTAGGTCAAGTCACAAGGAACATCATACACTCCAGAATGTGCTAGAGGTGAAAGTTTATCCTTAGGAGAGCAAATCAAAGTTGCTAATTTAACATGTGGTTTGAATGTGATGTGAAGGCCATGTTTTATTAGTACTTGGACTATCTTTTCTGATGTACCTCTGACATAGGGAATAGGAATGGTAACATTTTGTTCCTGTGTATTAGAGGAGGGAGAAGTAATGGGGCTATGTTGTATTTTATCTATTTTGTAGGAATTGTAGCCATTGGCCAAGAAAGTATGGCACAGATATTTGAGTTCTGTGGACAGAGCTGTATCATTAGAACAGATGGCTCTGGCTCTGTGTGTAAGTGTTTTTAAAATAACATAGTGTTGGACTCTATGATGATGCGACTGGTTATGTAGATATCTTCTCACGTGTGTTGGCTTTCTGTAAATGGAAAAGGATAGTGATCCATCTGAAAGGCAGGTGACTAATGTGTCAATAAAAGGTAAACAGTTATTAGATTCTTTTCTACTGTGAAATGAATTTTGGGATGTTGGTATGTGACAAAAGCATCCAAAGTGTCTTGTCCATGGGGCCAAATGGCAAACACATTATCAACACAGCATAACCGTACTAGGGGCTTGCTTGTAGCTGTGGTAAGTATTTTGTTTTCAAAGTGGTCCATGTAAAAGTTTGCTAAATGGGGAACCCATAGCATTGTTTGTAGATTTTTCCTCCCATGTAAAATAACCTGTACACATAGTAAATCTGAATAATTCAAAGATATCAGGGGGAAATTTAGACTTTATAAACCAAGGGTGTCTATTAGTGGTACATTGATAAAGTGAAATGGGGAACCCATAGCATTGTTTGTAGATTTTTCCTCCCATGTAAAATAACCTGCACACATAGTAAATCTGAATAATTCAAAGATATCAGGGGGAAATTTAGACTTTATAAATCAAGGGTGATTATTAGTGGTATATTGATAAAGTGACATCAAAACTAACCATTATGTCTGAAATTTTAAGGATATGATTTGAAATGGACTGATTTTTCTTTTTTTTTTTTACAAAAGTAGAAAAGTTGTCAGTAAGAGAGACAAGATACTTGGCAACCTGTTGGACAAGTTTATAAGTAGGACTATCTATGCTATCAACTGTAGGGCTTAGGGGAATATTATTTATGGATTAATAATATGGATTTTTCATAATCCATAAATGTGGGATGGTTTAACATGAACAGGTTTTATTTTATTTATATATCATTATTATTATTATTATTATTATTTTTGATGATTTCTTTGGGCCAGGAAGCCACTTTTTTCAATAATTTGTGGACCTTTTTTCCTTTGAGACATAGTGGGGGGTTTCAATCTATAATTTAGTAAGTAGAACAGTCACATAGGAGATCTTGCATTTTTTTTGTTATAATCCTCTTGATCTATGATGACTGTTGCATTACCTTTAACACCTTTAGTAATAACAATATTTTTATTCCTATAAAACTTTTTTTAAGGCAGTCATTTCATTCTGCGGTATATTACTTTTTGGTGGTTTAACCTTGTTTAGGATGCTTGCTAAACGGAACGTATTATGTTGGTGCTGTTGTAATATTTCAAATTTCTTCAAGTGCCTGCTTTTAACTTTTGTGAATTCTTTTTTTCTGCTGCAACTTCAGAGATATGTCAGATGGTCCAGAGTTCAGGATTTAAAACCTTAATTTAAAATTTAAAACATTAGGACTTTAAATCTTTTTGTCTGTTACAATTTGTATTGTTTCTTACTCACTATTGCATATGCATGCTGTGTTGTGCTCTGAAGATGCCGATTTGAAATTCAGCGAAATATAAGATAAAAAATTCTTGTAGATAAACTTATATGTTGGTGATACATAACTGTCAATTTTTAGGGAAAGACAACATATACTGTTATATTAATTAAAAAACTTTAATTAATACTTCTTCATCATCATCATCATCATCAAATTCCTGCCATGTACCCTCGAGGGGTGTACAGGATATGACAGTACTACATGAAAAAAATTACATCATTACTAACTTCCTATCTACAATTTTCCTCCAAATCAGTCTGTTACTTGTCAAGACTCCAACATTATCAGATCTTATATTTCTATCGTCTAAGGCACTTTGTACCATATCAATCCACCTATATCTTGGTCTTCCTCTGGGTCATTTTCCTGCCAACCTGGCAGAGAACACTTGTTTTGCTAATCTTTCCTCTCCCATTCTATTTAAGTGACCATACCATCTGAGATTAGCTCTGCTAACGCATTCCTGGATACTGACAATGTCAAGTTCTTTCCTAATATCCTCATTTTTAATATGATATTGCCATTGATGCCATCTGTTCACGCCTCTAATCTTTCTCAGGACTCTCATATCTGCGGTCTCTAGTCTTTGGTCAAGTGTTTTACTTCTGACCCAGCTCTCAGATCCATAAGTTAAAATTGGTTTGAACACAGTCTTGTATACAGCTAATTTAGTGTTCCGACTAATTTCTTTCTTATTCCATATGAATTTATTCAATTGACTTCCCACGATACCAGCTTTGCTGATTCTGTTGTCTATTTCTATATTTAGTTTACCATCTTCAGTAAAAATTGTGCCTAAGTAGCTGAAATGTTTTACTTGTTCCACAGGTTCTCCATTCACAACACAGTTGACATTTTCAATGATTCTGCCTATTTTCATTGTCTTTGTCTTTTTATTGCTGACCTTCATACCATACCTATTACAACAGCTATTCAATTTAGTCAGAGAATCTTGCAGACTTGTAGCGGATTTATTTAGAAGTATAACATCATCCGCATAAAGCAAAGAGCTGACATTAACATCTCCAATTTTGATATCAGGTTTAATACCACATTCCTTCATAATGTGATCCATATAGATAATGAATAACAGAGGGGATAATGTACATCCTTGTCTCACACCAGATTTAACATTAAACCATCTTCCTGTACTTCCTTCAATTCTAACTGCTGACTCACAACTCAAATAAAGACTAAGTATTGCTTGATATAATGCCCCATTGACACCATATAACTGCAGCGTATTGAATAGCTTCTCTCTTGGCACCTTGTCATATGCCTTTTCCAAATCGACAAAACTTAAATACAGATCTTTGTTATATTCCCATGCTTTCTCGACTATTTGTCGTAAAGTGAAGATCTGATCCTGACAGCCTCTATTTGGCCTGAATCCAGCTTGTTCTTCACCAAGCTTTTCTTCCACAATTCTTCTCAACCGTTTCTCAAGTATACTTGCATAGATCTTGCCAGGAACACTCAGTAGGGAAATACCTCTGTAATTCTCACATTCAGTTTTATTTCCCTTTTTATATATGGGTACTATGAGAGCTCTACTCCAATCATCGGGAATTCATCCCTCTGTCCAGGCTTTCTGAACTATGCAGTGCAGCCACTGTAAGACTCTTATACCACCATACTTCAGCATTTCTGGTCGAATATCATCTACTCCTGCTGCCTTTCCACATTTCAAGCCTTTGATGGCTTTTTCTACTTCAAGTATGGATATGTATTCCTGACTGCATGCCTGGTCAGTGTTTTTTATCACTGTGCTGTCATCACTGCTTGTTTCATTTAGCAGTTTTTCAAAGTAATTACTCCATACTTCAAGGATATCTTTTTCTCCTGTTTTCATTTCACCATTATCATCTCTAATTCCTTTTACAGCACTCTTTCCTCCATTCCTAAGCTTCTTCAACAACCTCCAGAATATTTTGCCACCTTCTTGATATTTATTTTCTATATTCTTGCCAAAGTCCTCCCATGACTTTTGTTTAGCTAGTTTTACACACTGTTTAGCTTTCTTACATTTGTCTCTGTATTCTGTAAGAGTAAAAGCTGACTTATTTGCCAGGAACTTTTGATATGCTTTCTTCTTTTCCTTCACTGCCTCTTTAACTTCCTGTGTCCACCAGGGAGTTCTGATTTTTTTATCTTTGCACACAACCTCACCGCATGCCTCTCTGGCAGAATCAATCAATGTTTCCTTCAGAGTTTGCCACTGAATCTCCAAGGTTTGATTCCTGTTCTCAAACTCTTTCATTTTCTTTTCAATAATATTTCTGTATTTTAGTCTACAGTTTACATCTGAGAGCTGCTCAACTTTTATTCGCTTTAAAACTTTCTTACATGTTATTATTTTCAATATGAAATTCAATTTTATCCTGCTCAAGACTAAATAGTGATCACTTCCAATTTCAAATCCTCTGTACACTCTGGTGTCCTGCACCAGGGAGAAAACATCACTATCAACAATAACATAGTCAATGAGACTTTTCTTATTCCTAGCCTCTTCTCTCCATGTGAATTTGTGCACATTTTTATGTTGGAACATGGTGTTAGTAATAACCAGTCCATGTCCTGAGCAGAAATCCAACAGATATTTGCCATTATTATTAGCTTTGCTCTTTTCTCCAAATTTTCCCAAAATATTTTTGTATGTCTCACAATCATTTCCTACTCTGCTATTTAGATCCCCAACAAGGACCAACTTTTCATTTTTCATTGTGTCAGTTGCTTTTTCTAAAGCCTCAAAAAATTCCTCCACTTCTACCTTAGTAGAACCTTCTGTGGGACCATAGGCACAAATAAGTCTCATTGTCCAGTTCCCCATTCTCATATTTGCCCACATTACTCTACTTGAGACTGACTGCCATTCAAGAAGATTAGCCTCGTATTTTGTGTTGAATACTATGGCTACTCCTTCTTTTCCTTGATTGTTATTGCCTGAATATAACATTTTGTATTTATTGCTCAGAAAGATCTCACCAGTTTTGGTCTTTTTTGTTTCAGTCACCCCTATTATGTCGATCTGGTACTTATCTAATTCCTCAGCTAGCTCCATTTCTTTGCCATTCAGGCTTCTTACGTTGATAGTACCGATCTTTAACTCTGGTGATGTTGAGTTGGGGTTTGTTTTCAGATTTGTTCCAGTAGCTGACTTTTCGCTGTTCGCCCTGGTTCCCTGGCGAAAACAACGGGGGCCTTGTTTAACCGGGCGACGCCCCAGCCGGCATGAAATTTTGTCATGTTGTACCATCATTTTTTATTTTGGTTTAACCAATAAGAATACAATTTGGTCGGCTAAATCCCAAATTGCCAGCCCATCCTCGTTCGTTCAGTATCAAAGTAGATACCCAACAGGGTGCACCACGAGAAGGTGAGGATTGGACATTAGGTCAGAAGCCCTGGATGGTTCTCCGCATTCCTTTAAAGGCTATGTGGAGGTCTCCTCTCAGTTATACAGCTTTGACCCTTAAGCACATTTCGGTAATGTTACATTACCATCTTCAGGGAACATAAAATTTATATGTGCACGCAGGCACTAACACTGAACAAATATGGCTGAAGACAACAACTGAAGTCGATCCTAGAGTCCTAGAAGGTGCCACCTAGTGGACTAAATTTGGTAGTAGTCTTGACTGTTGGACTGATGTTCTAAGAATGCAAGCTTCCCATATTTGGGGCAGTCTCATGCATTCAAATTCGTTGAGGTTTGGGAGATTTTTTTTTAGAGCTGAGGCTGATTCCAGGAATAATCTTTCATATTTATACTTGCTGGGATGTAGTAAGGTAGCTTTCTTCCAATGTATTTTGTGGCGGGTGTCCAAAGCATGGTCAGCAGGTCCTGAGTGGCTGTATTGGTGAAAACGGATATAATCCTTATGTTCAGATATCCTGATATTAGCTGTCCTGCCTGTTTGGCCGTAGTAAGACAGTTTGCAACTACAAGGGACCTGGTATACTCTAGGTAGGTCTAGGGGAAATGGCTGGTCCTTGGGGGAGCGGATAAGAGATGCCAATTTTTTATATGGTTTATAACAAGTTGTCAAGTCATATTTTTTTAGGATTTTTTGTTAGCTTTTCAGAAGTACCCTGAATATAAGGAATGGTGATAGATTCAGAGTAGTCCCTGTCATAGAGGGGGGGTTGAGGTTAATTGGTTTTAATATTTTTTTAATTTTATGGAGGTTGTAGCCATTGGCTACAAAGGTGTTAAGAATATGGTTAAGTTCAGTGGTAAAGCATTGTTATCTCAATCGATTAATTTTGCCCTGTTATATAAGGTTTTTATAATCCCATATTGTTGGAAAGGGGGGGGGGATTGCATCTATCTGTATGTGTAGGTTTTCTGTAAACAGAGAAAGCCAGGGATCCATCAACACCCCAGGATCCAGTTTACCTTGGAAAAAGAAAACAATAACAATCTCCCTTTCCTAGACACTCTGATTACATGCCAGCCTGATGGATCCCTGGCTTTCTCTGATATTAGCTGCAGGACAGCTAATATCAGGATATCTGAACATAAGGATTATATCCGTTTCCACCAATACAGCCACTCAGGACTTCCTGACCATGCTTTGGACACTCACCACAAAATACGCCGGAAGAAACCTTACTACACCGCAGCAAGTATAAATATGAGAGATTATTTCTGGAATCAGCCTCAGCTCTAAAAAAACTCCCTAACCCTCAACAAATTTGGATGCATGAGAATATTCCCCAAATATGGGAAGCTTGCCATATTACCCAATTTAGCCCACTAGGCAACACCTTTTAGGACCGACTTCAGTTGTTGTCTTCAGCCATATTTGTTCAGTGTTAGTGCCTGCGTGCACATATCATTAATTTTATGTTCCCTGAAGATGGTAACATAACATTACCAAAATATAGGAAGTATTAATTAAAGTTTTTTAATTAAGATAAAAAAAAAAGATGTTTATTAACAATAACATCTTTTTATAAAATAGTAGTTTGGTGTTGTTAATACAGTTAAAAATAAGTTATGAATAACGTTTAAAAGGGTAAGAAAGTTTTTTTGTATTGAGTGTGGTAGAAGCATGGAATGCATTGCCTGAAAGGATGGTGAACATGCAGACTGTGGATGAGTTTAAGGGTGGTATGATAGACTTTGGTAGACCTCTCACGATGAGTCTTGTGATTCCATGGAGGTCAGAGAGTAATAATAATAATTTATTAAAATTTTATATTAGTCTTTAAACCTAAGTTCTGATTGGAGATAGTTACTAAACTTTACAATTTTTTTTCTATTATCTGAAATCAACAGCAACACGAAACCTTAGATTCAGAAAATCTGTGTGTTAATTCTGAATTTTCATTTTTATAATTTATACTTCTTTCCTATGTCTGTCTCCTTTTACTGTTTGTACTTTTGTACTTTTTTGTGTTGTCATTTTGTGTATGCTCTTTGTATGGTTCTTATCATGCAAATGTTCTTTGTGTTCTGTTATTAGTGTTTATTAGGATGTCATTTTGCTAGGAAATACAGTTCACTGTCCTGAAGGTTTGAGCTTTTACCATTTTCACTTTGTAATAATGAACTTAAAATAGCATTGGTTCTGTGGGACTTTCCCTAGTAATAGCACATTTTTTCATGAAGGTTATTCTCTTGATCATAAATTAGTAAATAATAATATTTTTTGGTTTACCGATCAAGTGTTGATCAATTTTATTAACTGAACCAACTAGTTTCACCACGCTTATCTGTTGGCATCTTCAGGGCTTACATAGAGATTTAAACAATCTCACAATTATGCGTAACTGCAAACTGACAAGAATAACTGTAAAAAACTGACTAGAATAATTACAAATAAAATAGTATCGAACATGAGTGAAACACATATCACGTGTACAAGATCAGCTAGCTGTTGCTGAGGAACTTTCTGTAGTTTGTATTAAAGTTCATTTCTTCCGTTTTTAAGGTTCTGATTAGGGTTTTCCATATCTCTGGGAGTATTAGACCTTGATTTCTGTTAAGGTTGACAGTAGAACGGGCGACTGTGGCTGCCTCTTTGAAAATTCTTGAATGGTAATCTTCCTCTATGTAAGGGGAACAGCTTTTGTCCCACTCGATGACATGGTTAGTTGTAGAGAAATGAGACGATAGGCCAGGAATGTCCTATCTATTGTTTTTGACATAGCCAATGTGCTCCTTTTTCCTGATTTCGAGGCTTCTCGAAGTCTGTCCGATGTAACTAGAGCCACATGAGCATGGAATATTATAAACTCCAGCATATTTGTAGAAAGGATGGTTGTCTTTTGGAGATCTTAGTAGTTTACTAATAGATTCTATTGGTTTGAATGTTACTCTTATTTTATGTTGTTTGAGGAGATTGGCGAGCTTGTTGGAGATGCCACTTACAAACGGAATTGCAATCGTTTTTATATATTGAATATCTTCTTGTTCTCTTTGTGGTGGTTCAGAGAAAAGGATTTTATTGACTAGTCTTCTTGGATATCCGTTCAAGTACAAATTGTTGGAAATAAATTTTAACTCATCTTGAAGGGTCTTGTTGTCCGTTGTGATGCGAATCGCTCTTTTCTTTAACATGTGTACAATGCTGAGTTTATGTGAGATGTGGTGGGAGGAGTTGAAATGTAGGTAGCGACCTGTATTGGTCGGTTTTCTGTACACCGATAGATTTATACTGCTGTCAATTTGTTTTTTGATTAAGATATCTAAAAACGGTAGTTGTTTTTCTCTTTCAAGTTCCAGAGTGAATTTAATAAAATGATGGAAGGCATTGATCTTTTTGAGAAAATCATATATTATTATTATTATTATTGTTGTTCCGGGAAACTCCAAGGAGTCGACAGACTCATCGAGGGAGGCCCTAACATCATGTCAAGAACAACTATTCAACATTCACACAGTATCTATCATACCTTGCCTTGAACTCATTCACGGTCGTAGCACGCACAACAGACTCTGGAAGCTTATTCCACTCATTTACCACTCTCCAAGTAAAGAACCTAGCTCTAACACCCTTGTCAACCACGCTCTTGCCCAGCTTCCATTCATGGCCCCTAGTCCTCCCACCACCAGTCATATTTTCAAAAATATCTTCTGGATCAATCTTATAAAAAACCCTTCAGTAATTTGAATGTCTCAATCACATCACCCCTCCTTCGCCTATCGTCCAATTTCTGCAACCCACAAATCTTCAACCTATTCTCATAAGGTTCATTCCACAGACCTGCTATCATCTTGGTCACTCGTCTCTGGACCCTCTCCGCTTCCTCCCCATCACGAAGAAACCCTGGTGCCCATAACTGGGCACAGAAGTCCAGATGGGGTCTTATCAAGGCTCGATACAGAGGAACAACAACTTGTTCGTTTCTGCATGTTAAAGTATTTTTCAGAAGCCAAGTGATTTGGTGAGCTGTTTTAGTTACTTTTGCAATGTGCCCCCTAAACTTCAACTCCCTATCCACCAACACTCCCAAATCCCTGGCCTCATCAATCTCCTGGAGTATGGTTCCACCAATGCGATATACTGCTGCTATTCTTTTCACCCCAAAGTGCATAACCTTACACTTTGCCACATTAAATTGACATCCATTCTTCCTAGCCCAGTCCTCCAAACTATCCAAATCATCCTGTAAAATTTTGACATCCTGTGCACTCACAATTGCTCTACCCAACTTTGCATCATCAGCAAACAAGTGAACACTTCCTCTCAGATCCTTTCCAATATCACTGATGAACAAATTGAAAAGCAGTGGTCCAAGAACAGAGCCCTGTGGCACTCCACTAGTCACAAGACATCTTTTAGACTCCACTCCTGAATAAACCACTCTTTGATATCTCTCCTTCAACCACCCTCCTATCCATCTCACCAACTCTATATCTATACCCATCTGCTCCAGTTTACTGATTAGGGTTCCATGTGGTATCCTATCAAAGGCCTTGGCAAGGTCCAGTAGTATCACTGTAAACCCATTACCCCTATCCAGTTCAGCCGTCACTGTGTTATAAAACGTGAGCAAGTTACTGAGGCATGATCTACCCTTCACAAAACCATGTTGTCCCCCATACAGTATCCCATTTTCATCTATCCAATCCTGTATTCTTTTCTTGACTAATTTCTCTAAGACCTTGACAATGATTCCTGATATGTTAATCGGTCGGTAATTTACAACGGCAGTCTTGGAACCACCTTTATGCAGTGGAACTATTTTCCCCTCTTTCCATCCGCTCGGGACTAACCCAGACCCGAGACTCAAATTAAACAAAATGGTCAAGGGTACTGACAATTCTTTAGCTGCTTCTCGTACAACACGAGCTGGTATACCATCCAATCCCACAGATGTATTGACATTGAGGTTATGCAATAGACTACTCACCTCCACTTCATTAACCACAATTCCCATATAATCTACTGGTTTATTCGTTTCTGCAATGTCACCACCTGGATGATATACTCTTGCAAAGTGCTCACTCAGTAACTCAACTATCTCAACTGATTCAGTTACCTCCCTACCATCGGCATTCTTTAAAATCAATCTGCCATGTACATTTTTCCTTTTACTCGCTACATATCTAAAAAACTGTTTAGGATTCTCTTTAGCCTGCATGGCCAATGTTCTTTCGTAATCCTTTTTTGCTTTTCTTACCACGCTCGTCACCCTTCTGGCCTGCACTTTATACCGTTCATGTGCCTGCCGGTCACCCTTCTCCTTAAATTCCCTCCATAGTTGTTTCTTTTTTTGCAGCTCAAGCTTAATGGTGTTATTCATCCATTTAACCCCTACTTGATTTATTATTCGGACTCTAGGTATACAGTCAGCCATTGCTTCATGCAAGCACTTCTTAACTACCTCCCATGCACTATCAACTTCTAGTCCTTGCAGTTGTACATGCCATGGCACTGAACCAATCAAACTCCTAAGCTTGTCATACTTTCCAGCCCAATAATTCCACATGTACCCTGTCTTAATTGAAAATTCTACACCTTTAGCCACCTCCCAAGTTAAGACCCTATGATCACTCTCACCGATTGGTGGCAATGTGGTCATATTTGTTACAGCCAAATCCTCAGATGTAATTACTAGGTCAAGCACTCTCTGACCCCTAGTATTTTCCATTACATGCTGTCGCAGATAGTTATCCCTTAATAACCTTAATATATGTCATCTTTGTTATTGTTCCATACGATGAAGATATCGTCCACATATCTAAACCAAATTTTAGGTTTAGGAAAAATTTGCGATAAGATTTTCTTTTCTAAGTCTTCCATAAAGAGGTCAGCACATGAAGGTGAGAGTGGGCTCCCCATTGCCAAGCCTGTTAATTGTTGATAGATCTTATTTTTCCAAGAAAAGTAGTTGGAGTTTAGGCAGTGAGCAAACAATGAGGTTATATCTTGTGGGAACAAGGTACTTAAGATGTTAATGACCTCTACTACAGGAATGTTTGTAAAGAGAGAGGTGACATCTCTCTCATCTTAATCAAAAAACAAATTGACAGCAGTATAAATCTATCGGTGTACAGAAAACCGACCAATACAGGTCGCAACCTACATTTCAACTGCTCCCACCACATCTCACATAAACTCAGCAATTGTACACATGTTAAAGAAAAGAGCGATTCGCATCACAACGGACAACAAGACCCTTCAAGATGAGTTAAAATTTATTTCCAACAATTTGTACTTGAACGGATATCCAAGAAGACTATTCAATAAAATCCTTTTCTCTGAACCACCACAAAGAGAACAAGAAGATATTCAATATATAAAAACGATTGCAATTCCGTTTGTAAGTGGCATCTCCAACAAGCTTGCCAATCTTCTCAAACAACATAAAATAAGAGTAACGTTCAAACCAATAGAATCTATTAGTAAACTACTAAGATCTCCAAAAGACAACCATCTGTTCTACAAATATGCTGGAGTTTATAATATTCCATGCTCATGTGGCTCTAGTTACATCGGACAGACTTCGAGAAGCCTCGAAATCAGGAAAAAGGAGCACATTGGCTATGTCAAAAACAATAGACAGGACATTCCTGGCCTATCGTCTCATTTCTCTACAATTAACCACGTCATCGAGTGGGACAAAAGCTGTTCCCCTTACATAGAGGAAGATTACCATTCAAGAATTTTCAAAGAGGCAGCCACAGTCGCCCGTTCTACTGTCAACCTTAACAGAAATCAAGGCCTAATACTCCCAGAGATATGGAAAACCCTAATCAGAACCTTAAAAACGGAAGAAATGAACTTTAATACAAACTACAGAAAGTTCCTCAGCAACAGCTAGCTGATCTTGTACACGCGATATGTGTTTCACTCACGTTCGATACTATTTTATTTGTAATTATTCTAGTCAGTTTTTTACAGTTATTCTTGTCAGTTTGCAGTTACGCATAATTGTGAAATTGTTTAAACCTCTATGTAAGCCCTGAAGATGCCAACAGATAAGTGTGGCGAAACTAGTTGGTTCAGTTAATAAAATTGATCAACACTTGATCGGTAAACCAAAAAATATTATTATTTAATAGCACATTTTGTTATAATGGTGTTTGCTACAGTGCAGGTGTGTCTGCTGTAAATGTTTTCATTCTCATAGTTCATATTTAGATTTAAGCTAGTATACTTACACTTAAAAGGTAGCAATTATTAAGCACACACTTATATACACACATTGTTTTTTTTGAATCTTCCACTGTACGTTACATGTTCAACTTACTGTGATTATGTGTTTAAGTTAATGAAAACCCACAGGTTATATATTAGAATCAAAATAATTAATTTTTATATATAGTTTAAAGTCACTAATTTTTATTTTAGATTCTTATAATTCGATATTTATTTCAAATTATTTTGTATATTTATTAATATTTTTAAATATGAAAATCGAAACATTTACATTGTTTAAACAATTCACATTTGAAAATTTTCAAGTTTAAATTGTTCCTAAATGACCATCTTTCTCAAATAATTTTCTAAATTTTCTCAACAATTTCAGATTCGAGTAGGTTATAATAAAGAAACAAGCTGTTTTGAAATAACAGTACAACAGCATTTTAAAAAGACTCAACAAGTATTTATAAATTATGGCAATCATGATAACCAAAAGTTATTGCTTGAATATGGCTTCATTATTCCTAATAATTCTAAAGATATGGTTCTTATTACAACTGGTAAGTTGATTTATGATTATTGTAGAAATTATGAAATCTGAATATTTAATTTCATTGATACATCTTATGTATAACAATATTTACATATAATCTGCAGGTGCACATCTTTATATCATAAGATGCTCCTGCTGCATTGTGCTGATTATGTACCAATACTTATTTGTTTGCATATAATAAATTGAACTTCAAATTCCTTCTCATTTTTTTCATTTGTAAATCCCTAAAAAATTTTGGAAAGCGAGAGAAATGAGCGATTCCTCTTATCTTCTAAGTAGAAGTGGAGCCAGCTGTCTTTACGTATGAAATAAGTAATCCTGGAAGAAGGTGGGGGAACTCACATAGCCAATCTGCATGTTAATACTACTCATGTATTTGAGTGATTATCAATGTCAGTATGTTTTTGCTAAATTTTATCTTAAACAAAAGACAATGATGGTACAACAAGATGAAATAACATGCCAGGTGGAGATGCCACCTAGTTATACAAGGCTCTTGCTGTTTTTGTCAGGAAACATTGAGGTCAGTCACTGGAGCAAACTCCAAATAATCAGTAGAATTCAAGATGGGCACCAAAGAAGTAGATCTGTACCACAATAACAAATCAAACCAACCTATGCAAGTGCTGTATTCTGGCAACAATGAGGATCAGAGACAGAAAATAGTAGATATAGTATTTAACACAACATGAAAACAAGCTTGTTGAATGGAATGCAGTATTAAGCAGCGATGTTATTATTATTATTAACATCTGACCTCCACAGAGTTAGAGACTCATCCACCCATGCCTTATACTGATTAAATGTGTCTACATTTGCAACACACTCAGGTAATGCATTCCACTCACTAACCACTCTCCATGCAAAGAACTTGCTACTCAATCCTCTGCTCACACCCTCCTTATACAGTTTCTAGTGATGGCCACTTGTTCTATCTCCCCTCCCATTCTATAAATAATCTCTTTCACATCAACCTGTTAACAACCCCCTGACTAGTTTATGTCTCGATCATATCCCCCCCCACTCCTCTTCCTATTCACGAAACTTTGCAATTTACATTCTCTCAATCTATCCTCATACTCATATATTCTAAAGACCACTGACCACTTTTGTGAATCTTCTCTGCATTCTTTCTAACATATCCTCATCACCACAAAAACTTGACCAAATCTGTGCACAATAATTCACTTGATGCATGATCAAGGCTCATAATCTCTTTATTTCTGAATGTCAGGATCCTCTGCATCAATGTCATTATCCAATGTGACATCCTCATAATTTGTGCAGTGTGACCCCTGAATTTCAGGTCTGTGTCCTCCACCACCACTCCCAGATCTCTCATCTCATCTACCTCCTTTAAAGTTTCCCCCACCAAGTGTATACTTTGCATCCCATCATAGCTTACCAAATTTCAAAACCCTTACACTTTGCAACATTGAACTGACAGTTCCACTTACTTGCCTATTCACGTAATGTATTCAAGTCCTCATGTAAGGCCATAACATCCGCTTGACTCGGCATTGCTCTCTGTAGTTTTGCATCATCTACGAGCAGCTGCATATCACTAATTAAACCCAACCCAAGGGTGCTTAAGGTTCAAAGCTGCACAACTGAGAGGAGACCTCCACATAGCCTTTAAAGGAATGTGGAGAACCAACTAGGGCTTCTGACCTAATGTCCAATCCTCACCATCTCATGGTGCACCCTGTCAGGTATCTACCTGGATACTGAACGAACGAGGATGGGCTGTCAATTTGGGATTTAGCCAACCAAATTGTATTCTTAATGGTTTAAACCACAATATTAAATGATGGTACAACATGATAGAATTTCATGTCGGCTGGGGCATTGCCCAGTTAAACAAGGAAAACGTTTTCGCCAGGGAACAAGGGCAAACAGCGAAAAGTCAGCTATGGGATCTAAATAGCAGAGTAGGAAATGATTGTCAGACATACAAAAATATTTTGGGAAAATTTGGAGAAAAGAGCAAAGCTAATAATAATGGCAAATACTTGGATTTCTGCTCAGGACATGGACTGGTTATTACTAACATCATGTTCCAACATAAAAATGTGCACAAATTCACATGGAGAGAAGAGGCAAGGAATAAGAAAAGTCTCATTGACTATGTTATTGTTGATAGTGATGTTTTAAAGTGTGTTTTAGGAACAAATCCTAAAACACACCAGAACTCGATATCACCAGAATTGAAGATCAGTACTATCAACATAAGAAGTTTGAATGGCAAAGAAATGGAGCTAGCTGATGAATTAGATAAGTACCAGATAAACATAATAGGGGTGACTGAAACAAAAAAGACCAAAACTGGTGAGCTCTTTCTGAGCAATAAATACAAAATGTTACATTCAGGCAATGACAATCAAGGAAAAGAAGGAGTAGCCATAGTCTTCTTCTTCTCTCTTCCATCATCTATGTGGATGATGATGAGGCCGAATGAACTCTTTCCACTTCTGTCTATTCCCGGGAGAGTCCGAACAATTCTGTCCAGTTTGGTGTCGCTTGTTGTGATTTCTTTTTCAGGTCCTCTTTTATTTTGTCTATCCATCTAATTCTGGGCCGTCCTTTGGATCTTTTACCTTCCATCGTCGTATTCAGGGCGTTAGATGTAGTCTTTCTGTTCCCATTCTGGTCACTTGGCCAAATTATCGCAATCTCTTTCTTGTTTTAGTCCATTCCATAGTATTCAACACTAAATACGAGGCTAATCTTCTTGAATAGCAGGCAATTTCAAGTAGAGTGATGTGGGCAAATATCAGAATGGAGAACTGGACAATGAGACTTATTTGTGCCTATGGTCCCAGAGAAGGTTCTATTAAGGTACAACTGGAGGGATTTTTTTTGAGGCTTTAGAAAAAGCAACTGACACAATGAAAAATGAAAAGTTGTTCCTTGTAGGAGATCTAAATAGCAGAGTAGGAAATGATTGTCAGACATACAAAAATATTTTGGGAAAATTTAGAGAAAAGAGCAAAGCTAATAATAATGGCAAATACTTGTTGGATTTCTGCTCAGGACATGGACTGGTTATTACTAACACCATGTTCCAACATAAAAATGTGCACAAATTCACATGGAGAGAAGAGGCAAGGAATAAGAAAAGTCTCACTGACTATGTTATTGTTGATAGTAATGTTTTCTCTCTGCTTCAGTGTACAGAGGATTTGAAATTGGAAGCGATCACCATTTAGTCTTAAGCAGGATAAAATTTGAATTTCATATTGAAAAGAAGTTGGTTTTAACAAGTAAGTTTTAAAACGAATAAAAGTTAAGCAGCTCTCAGATGTGAACTGTAGGCTAAAATATACGAACATTATTCAAGAAAAAATGAAAGAGTTTGAGAACAGCAATCAAACCTTGGAGATTCAGTGGCAAACTCTGAAGGAAACACTGATTGATTCTGCCAGAGAGGCATGTAGTGAGGTTGTTTGCAAGGATAGAAAAATCAGAACTCCCTGGTGGACACAGGAAATTAAAGAGGCAGTGAAGGAAAAGAAGAAAGCATATCAAATGTTCCTGGCAAATAAGTCAGCTTGTGCTCTTAGAGAACACAGAGAAAAATGTAAGAAAGCTAAACACTGTGTAAAACTAGCTAAACAAAAGTCATGGGAAGACTTTGGTAAGAACATAGAAAATAAATATCAAGAAGGTGGCAAGATATTCTGGAGGTTGTTGAAGAACCTCAGAAATGGAGGAAAGAGTGCTGTAAAAGGAATTAGAGATGATCAAGGTGATATGAAAACTGAAGAAAAAGATATCTTTGAAGTATGGAGTAATTACTTCGAAAAATTTCTAAATGAAACTAGCAGTGATGAGAACACAGTGATAAAAAACACTGACCAGGCATGCAATCAGGAATACATATCCATGCTTGAAGGGGAAAAGGCCATCAAAAGTCTGAAATGTGGAAAGGCGGCCTGGAGTAAATGATATTAGACCAGAAATGCTCAAGCATGGAGGTATAAAAGTTTTACAGTGGCTACAATGCATAGTTCAGAGGGCTTGGACAGAAGGACGAATTCCAGATGATTGGAGTAGAGTTCTCATAGCACCGATATATAAAAAGGAAAATAAAACTGAATGTGAGAATTACAGAGGTATTTCCCTACTGAGTGTTCCTGGCAAGATCTATGCAAGTATACTTGAGAAACGGTTGAGAAGGATTGTGGAAGAGAAGCTTGGTGAGGAACAAGCTGGATTCAGGCCAAATAGAGGCTGTCAGGATCAGATATTCACTTTACGATAAATAGTTGAAAAGCCATGGGAATATAACAAAGATATGTATTTAAGTTTTGTCGATCTGGAAAAAGCATATGAGAAGGTGCCAAGAGAGAAGCTATTCAATACGCTACAGTTGCATGGTGTAAGTGGATTATTATATCAAGCAATACTTAGTCTTTATTTGAGTTGTAAGTCAGCAGTTAGAATTGAAGGAAGTACAGGGAGATGGTTTAATGTTAAATGTGGTGTCAGACAAGGATGTACATTATCACCTCTGTTATTCATTATCTAAATGGATTACATTATGAAGGAAATGGTATTAAACCTAATATCAAAATTGGAGATGTTCATGTCCTTGCTTTATGCAGATGATGTTATACTTCTAAATAAATCTGCTACAAGTCTGCAAGATTCTCTGACTAAATTGAATAACTGTTGTGATAGATATGGTATGAAGGTAATAACAAGACAAAGATAATGAAAATAGGCAGAAGCTCAGAAAATATCAGCTGCATTGCGAATGGAGAACCTATAGAACAAGTAAAACATTTCAGCTACTTAGGCACGATTTTTAGTGAAGATGGTAAATTAAATATGGAAACAGACAACAGAACTAACAAAGCTGGTATGGTAGGAAGTCAACTGAATAAATTTATATGGAAGAAGAGAGAAACTAGTCAAAACACTAAATTAGCTGTATACAAGACAGTGTTCAAATCAATTTTAACTTTTGTATCTGAGAGCTGGCTCAGAAGTAAAACACTTGACCAAAAACTAGAGATCACAGATATGAGAGTCCTGAGAAAGATTATAGGCGTGAACAGATGGCATCAATGGCAATATCATGTTAAAAACGAAGATATTAGGAAAGAACTTGACATTGTGAGCATCCAGGAATGCATTAGCAGAGCTAATCTCAGGTGGTGTGGTCATTTAAACAGAATGGGCGAGGAAAGATTAGCCAAACAAGTGTTCTCTGCCAGGTTGGCAGGAAAAAGACCCAGAGGAAGACCAAGATATAGGTGGATTGATATGGTAAAAAGTGGCTTAGAAGATAGATATATAAATATAAGATCTGACAATGTTATAGCTTTGACAGGAAACAGATTGATTTGCAGAAAATTGTAGGTAGGAAGTTAATAATGATGTAAATTTTTCATGTAGTACTATCATATCCTGTACACCCCCTTGAGGGTAAATGTCAAGAATTTGATGATGACGATGAACACATCCCAATATCATTAACATACAAAATGAACAACAATGGTCCCAAAACTGATCCCTGCAATACACTACTATGATATTCTTTTTCAGGATACTGCATCCCCATATACAATTTTCTGATACCTATCTGACAGCCAGTCACTGATCCAATTCAGAAATCTGTTATCCAGTCCCATCTGTTTCAATTTATTTATCAGTTTGTTGTGTGGCAGTCTATCAAATGCTTTTTTCCAAGTACACCACTGTATATGCATCTCCCTTGTCCAAGGTATTTGTCACCTTATTATAGTACATATGTAAGTTAGTGAAACATGATCTCCCTTTAACAAGCCCATGCTGATAACCACAGAGATAAACACTACCTTTATGCAGTGGAACAATTTTACCCTCCTTCCACTCCCTTGGATCCTATGCTGTTGCAAGGCTCTTATTAAACAGGCATGACAATGTTACTGCCAGTTCCTTGGAACATTCCCTTAAGATGCATGGTGATATATTATCAAATCCTATCGCCTTAATGACATCAAGTTTATTTCCTCAAATACCTCATACTCACAATTGTCATCCTCTCCTATGTCCTCTATACTTAAGTTCCTCATGATTCTAACCTGATCAGGATGAAACACCTTATAAATTGATCACTGAATACCCCAACAATGTCTTCTGCAGCAGTTACCATTCTACCACTCATCCATTAACATTCTTCCTTCTACTTGCAAAATATCTAAAAAACTCTCTAGGGTTTTTCTTCACTTGATTTGAAAATTTCTGCTCATACTGCACTTTTATTTTCTTTACTAACTGAGTCATTCTCCTGGCTTGTTCTTTATACTCTTCATGTAACTGATTATTACCATTATTCATCTTGTACTTCTTCCAAAGTACCTTCTTTTTCCAGATTTCATGCTTAAGCTCCACATTCATCCATTTTACCCCTACCTCATTCAGCCTTTTGGCCTTCGAAATACATTCACACATTGATGCTGTTATGTATTTCTTTGTCAGTTCCCATGCAGCATTTATTTCCTTACCACTCAACTCCTTGTTCCATGCTACAGCTCCAAGCCATCTCCAAAGCTTGTCATAATCACCAGTTTTATAATTCCACATATATCCTTTCTTCACAAAAGTCTGCATATGGCTAGCCAAAATCCAGGTGATCACTTCATGAAGGTGATTACATCCTCTGATGAACTGATCAGATCTATTTGTACTATGAAATTTGTACCATTGGTACGCAAATTCCATTTTTACAGGCTGGATTCCAAAAGTTCTTCTGTTTCACAGATTCAGATCATGTACTAGAACGTTAAACCCACTCTACTCAATTAGGCATGATTCTATACAATTTAATATGTTCACAGATGTTTCACACAGTGTTCACCTTTTCCTTCATTATCAGGGACTCTGCTCTATGTGATGTGGTTGATGGAAGAGGAGTAGAAAGAATTTTGTCCATGCTGCACTGGCTTCATTGCAAGAATTAATATATATATATATATATATACTCTATTATATTTTGTGGAAAGCTTTTTTTTCTTGGTTAAGTAGCCTAGTCATGAAGATACTTCACATGCAAATGCTCTTTGCTTACAATTAGGTAAAGGATTAAATAAGAACATAATTTTTTTATCAAATATAATTTATTTTAGTTTTTCTGAATGGATGAATGAAAAGATTTCATTACCTCATACCTGCCAAGGTAATGAAATCTTTTCATTCATCCATTCCATCAGGTTTATGTGGGATATCATATTCAAGTGTGTTCCAAATTTGAATGATCTCCTGAATGACAACTACAATATAAAAATGTGCTTATTTACCATTCTTTGTTATAGACTGACAATGTGATTTTGCTGGAAACTGCTAAATTTCCACTAACAAAAATCTACCTGCCAAATTCAGTTGCAATCCTTTCACTCAAAAATTTTCATAGAAAAGCATATGTAATCTGGAACATGCTACCCTACATAGTCTGTAACTAATGCCTACATGTACATGCTTCTTATATCATGCTATGTTCCCCATCTACTCTTTTGTGCAGCCAATATTCCATCCATTCTACTATCATTTAGTAAGCAATGACACAATGAAAATACTACTTTCATCGATATCAAGCAGGTGATGACTACTATCAATGAATACAACTGACTCACTATAGCAAACTTATAAAACTCATAAAGGACTGCAAGAACAGTTTGTTATATGCATAGTTCGCTATAGTGAATTATCGACAGGTCTTTGGTTAGGATTTTTCATCAGTTAGTTAATTGGTTATAGTGAATGAGTTTGTTATAGCAGTATTTGCTATATGAGAGTCACCTGTAGTAATACTTATTCTATACAGAATAAAAGGATTACTAGTCCTTTTCATGCATTAAGATTAATTCTTTTAAAAACTATAATTTTACTAAAATAAGCCAAAGGTGCTGTAAGTACTGATGTTATAATTTTACTATTACATAGTCAATAAAGAAACTATTTCAATATTTTAAGGTGCTGAAAAATACAAACCAACAGTTTTTTCTCCTTTTTTCTTACTAACGTTGCCACTTTTCTGAACTTTTTTGGGTGATTTTTCAGTGTCACCTAAAGATGAGGAACCTGACTAAAAGAATTTTAAAATACCATTATTATTTAGCAACATAGACCCATTTATCTTCCAATTTCATTATTATAACTGAACATTATTCAAAAATCCTTATCTTTAGTAATTCACTACAAAGAAATATTAACAATATTTCTTCAATAATAAATTGGTAAAACATAATTTTCCAGGCATGTGCAAATCAGACCAGACATTTTCCAGACATGTTCTATGTGAAATATCTTTATAGAATAAAATTTCTGCGACATAAAGAAAATAAATAATGATCTAAATAACTTAAGGAATCCACAACATATCCTGAAATATAAATTACAATAAACTTTAATATATACTTCCTATATTTTGGCAACGTCACATTGCCATCTTCATGGGAACATAAGATTAAGACACGTATTAATTTAAGGTATTAGATTAAGGTAGGTTTCGGTTCACTGAAAGAATTATATTTTATAGTTAGCCTATTTCTATTTTATTTTGTAGTTAACTTATTTCTATTTTATTTTGTAACTAGCCTATAAACAAAGCGTTTTAAGTTTACGTTTTCTTTCTTAATCATTATAATTTCTGCATAGTCATATGATATTATAAAAACTTATAAAAATTATTATCAACATTATATGATACAAATTTATAAATACGTGCTTTATATATTATAAACTTAAAGTTTTCATTTGACTTCTGTGTGAAATTCTTTCATGCATGCGTTCCAAGTCTCTCGACTGAGTAATACAAGTTCTAAACATATTTAAAACCACTTTAACAGAAAATATAATTTGCAGCATTAAATATGGAATTTATCTGAGTAAATAATGAAAACATTTTTATAGTTGCAATAAATTCAGTAAATTTTGTTAAATAATGCAAATAGTAACAACTTACGATGACATTGCAACAAAACCTACTAAATAGCTGCTATTTAGTAGCGTGATAGAGAGTAAAACGTAACAAGGTTGCTAAGAACGTACCGGTAATAAATCTGGCAACCCTGCTGAAAGAAGTAGTGGTAGTTTTGCATGGTTTGCCACTTAAGTAATTTGAGTTGCTGGTGTATAATTCATTTCCAGTAATTGTTAGTTTTTATTAATTATTACTGCTTAATTACCACTGTATATAATTGTGCTCTTTTTTAATTTGTGAATCCTTTTACAATGGCAGCTAACACTAATAAAAAACTAAAATTATCACAGAGAGGAAGTGGAAGAAATTTCCAAGATACCTGGACTGAACAATATGGTGTTATTGATAGAGGCGATAAAGTTCTCTGTAAATTGTGTGGTGAGCTATCTGTGAGTAGAACTTGGAATGTGGCTCCTAGAAAAAACTTTTGAAGAATGCAAAGAATACATATTGCAACATCTAAATCTGGCAGAATCACAATCAGGGACTTTAATTAAATTTGTTTCAGGACCTTCAAATTTAGTAGCCGCAAGTTACTGTATTTCACATACTATTGTTGAACACGGGAAACCACTTAGTGATGATGATTATATTAAAGCTTTCATAAAGTAAGCACCGTTTTTATTTGAGGACTTTCATAATAAGGAAGCTGTTGTAAAGTGCATGAAAGAGTTACCATTAAGTAGGAATACTATTAAAGACAGAGTTATATCAATGAATGCCAGTATAGAAAATCAAATACAACAAGACTCGAACTCATGCCATTGTTTTTCCATTTGTCTCAACAAAACTACAGATATTATGTCATCAGCTTGATTGGCTATTATTACAAGGTATGTTCATGGTGATTCTATGCACGAGGAACTGATAAAGTTAGAAAATTTATCTCAAAACACGACAGGTAAAGACATATGCGACTGTGGAGTTAAAGTGTTCCGTGAGAAACAGATTTATCGAAAATATTTTCGATTACAACTGATGGTGCGCCTAATATGTTTGGCCGTAATGTCAGTTTTATCAAACAATTTACAGAATATGTTGGTCATCCCCTGGTTTGTTTCCATTGTATTATACATCAGGAGACACTGTGTGCGAAATCAGGCTTAAAGGATTTGGATAATGTGATGAGAATTGTGACAAAGGTAACTAATTTTATTGCTGCCAGGGCTTTAAACAAACGAGAATTTAATTCACTTTTAAGCGAAGTTGAATCAGTGTACAATGGTCTATTAATGTACAATAATATTTGATGGTTGAGTTGTGGCCAAGTACTTGAACGGTTTGTTGAATGTTTATATGAAATTAAATTATATTTAAATATGAAGGGCATGGAGCATGAATTTTCTCAGTTGAACGATTCTGCTTGTGTTTTTCACAGATTTTCCATTGCACCTGAATGAACTTAATATACAACTGCAAGGTTTCAGAAATGTCGATGTTATGTTTGGCACGATCAAGAGCTTTGAGAATAAACTCAAAATACTTCATATGATTTAGAAAGTAACAATTTTAAGTATTTCCCAAGAGTGAAAATTTTTTTTAACAAAAACAGCTCCAAAAATCGTGAACAACATATCAATCAATCTATCAAAGTTCTAAAGTCAGTAACTGAGCAGTTTTCTTCTAAATTTGAGCAATTTCGAATGTTGGAACAAACAATCCAATTCTTAGATGGCTTTGAGTGGTTGGATTTAAAAGATCTAGAAATGCAACTAGCCGACTTCCCGTGTAATCCTATCTGAAAAAGAAAATTTATCGCTCTTAGAAATGAATTAGAAGAACTTGAGCGGGAACGTCTGCATGATACCGCATGAAAAATTCAGACCGTGAAATTCTAAGCGTGTGGAATAGCCTTCCAGAAAACTTTCATGCTCTTAAAATCTTTGCTAAAGCTCTTCAAACAATTTTCTCTTCTACATACCCTTGTGAAACTCTATTTTCTGCCTTAAATAACATCAAATCGAAAGGGAGAAATAGATTGAGCAATGATTTGAGCTCTGCCTGTGTAGCATTAAAATGTACATACTATAGCACTTCTATAAAGCAACTTTCTACCAGTACTCAGCAACAGAAAAGTCATTAAATGTAATGTATAATAAATTTAGTTTAATCCTTTATCCAAGCGTGAGTAAACAAAGTTTGCACCTGAAAGTATCTTCAGGACTGGGGTAAGGTAGTACAACACCAGGGCACTCCTTGCAAAGGTGGAGCATCAGGGAAAATTAATATGAGTGCACATCGAGTGATTATTATGGGAGACTTCTAACTATGGAGATAGAGACTAGAAGGAAGAAAGATTACACACTAGAAAGGAAATAGAATTTATACACCTACTGAGAGATTGAGGCAACATGTGATGGAGGGGACTTGGGATGCAAGAGTATTGGACCTGATCATAAGATCAGAAGAGCTATCCATAACCGAGGTGGCTACATTGACGTAAGTGACCAAGCAGTCTGGACTTGGGAGATGGCAAAACATGAGAAATATTCTATCAAGAAGGGATATATGTAGAACCACACTGCTGTCCAAAAGCTAAGGATGAACTATATTTTTACCTGTATATGAAAAAATTTTCATGACTACAGTCAAATGTGGACATAAATTTATTGCCAGCATATTAATAAATTATACTACACAAAAAATGTGTTATAAATTTTGTACAAATTAAACAACAATATGTTTTTGGCAAAGTTACAAATTTCCTAAGGATATAGTTAAGGAATTAATGTACAGTGCTTACAGAAAACTGTGGAAAGATATTTCGGCATGAAATATGTCCACTCCAAACTGTGAAGCAGTTCCCACAACATCGTACCATACTTAGCACCAAGAGATTCGGGAGTCCTTTGAGGCAAACTAGCCCATTCCTCCTCCAGAAGGGGGGAATTAGAAGCAGTAATGCATCTCCTTATTGCATCCCAAACATGTTCTATGGGGTTGAGATCTGAGGAGCGTGCTGGCCACTCAATTCAATTAATATCCTCAGTCTCCACAAGTATTTCCACTGCTTGTGTACGATGTGGTGTAGCACTGTCATCCATAAAAATGAATTCTTTGCTTACAGCACTATAGAACCATCGAACATGATGTTGAAGAACTTTGTTGCAATAATGTTCACCAGTCATAGTCCCTTTTATTTCAGCTCAGCACTTGTGCTGGAAAAAGGGACAATGACTGATAAACCATCACCCCGGCATTGCCTTATCTGTCCCTTTCAAGAACATTCTCACGATAGTAAACAGTACCACTTTCACGCCAGATCAAGTGTCATTTAGAATTGGAGGAAAGACTAACACGACTTTCATCTATAAAGAGTATATTAGTCCATTAATGTCTTGTCCAATTTTTATGGATACAACACCACTGAAAATGTGCTCTACGATGAGCTGTACATAAAAGAATGCAGAATCAGGACCCTGGACGTATAAGCTTACTTGTCGCAAATATCTTGTCAAAGTTTCTTGAGATATCTGCATACCTGTGTTTCGATGAAGCCAACTTACAAGATAACCTGCATTGGTGCGTCGATTATGCTTTGCTGTTATAACCAAAAATTTGTCTTGCTCTGGGGTAGAGGGAGGGTGACCTCTTAGCAAACGTCTGGAACACATTTCATTGGTTTGAGGTGCTGCCTAGATTCCAGACACAATGCTATGTGAGATTCCAAACTATTTGGCAATACCAGTAATTCTGTAACCTTCTTCAAGCTTTCCAATAATTCTTTCCACATGTAAAATCATCTAGATTATGTCAATGAGATATTACTAGACATCCAAGTTTGAAACTTTATTCCTTCACAAAAAAAGAGCTTGCTTCAAACAATTCGCTTAGTGCAGCCTTTTGTCTTTTATCCTGTTGAGTGCTACCATGACTCCTTTGCACATGATTCAAAAATTTTAATGTTTACCTGCTTTCTATTCAAAATTTAAGATTAAAACTGCAGATTCATCTGAATTTGCAGTTTTAATCATCAGAAATAGTGTTTGTCCTTATGTTTTGGACATCAGTGTACAAGGGAAGTGATTATGACAAGCTTAGGAGGAAGCTTGGAGCTAAGCCATGGCATGAAGCCCTACAAGGGATGGATGACAGTAGTGCATGGAAGATAGTTAAGGGGTATCTAGAGGACTAACATTAAATTGTATATCTAAGGTAAGGAGGGTAAATTAGGTAGGAGTTAGATGGATGAGCAATATTATTAAGCACAAGCTGCAAAAAAAGAAATTGTTGTGGAGGATATATAAGGAACAAGGTGACCAGCAAGCTCATGAACAGTACAAGGATTAGGCAAGGAAGATGACCAGTACGGTAAAGAAGGTAAAATCACATTACAAGACAAAACTAGCCGAGCAGGCCAAGGGAAATCCCAAAGAGTTCTTTTGTTACATGGTAAGGAAGAATGACTATGGAAGAATAAATGAGTGCTGATGGTGATGAGGTAACAATGGTTACTAAGTAGATAAAATTGTTGACTTACTGAGAGACCACTTTGCAAGGGTATATCATCCAACTGAGGTTCTTAGGATATTGCAAATCTTAATGTAAATACAGCCATGGGATTAGATGGGATATCAGCTCACATTTTGTGAGAATGAGCAAATAAACTGGCAATGACTCTCACTAGGCTCTTTAACTTAAGTCGTCTCGGTTCTGGTAGAGCTCCAAGAGACTGGAAAGAGGGAATACTCCAAGTCAAAACCACATGATCATCCTCTCCAACTGGGGACAAGGATGCCACCTCAGTTACAATCAGATCCTCTGATGTTAAGACAAATAAATCCAAAACTCTTGAACCTCATGTTCCTTCTACTACTTGTTGCCAAAGGCATTTATCCTTCAAGAATTCCAGAAATTCCATTCTCTTGCTTCTAAGTGCAATTTCCTTTTCCCAATGTATACTACTGTAGTTAAAATCTATCATAACAACATTCTTTTGCACTCACCAAGCTCAGCTGCCTAAACATCTCCTTCTCTTCACTCTCTATGCTCTCTGACTTACAGCAACATGCCACTAAATATCCTATCCATCCATTTCAAAACCATTAGTGCCATTTCCCTTCAAATTCTCCACTCAGAGAGGACACAACTGATCACTTATAAGTAAGCACATGCAATATCATTATTCAGTTATATTTGTTAAATGTGTATAATTAACTATAGGTTACTTTTATTATATGCTTTTTACTTTTGATTCTAGAATTTTATTTATATTATTTGTTACTGATCACTTTAACTCTGGTATACTGGCTACACCTGCAGTTGTATTTATTTGTTTTATTTTATTTTTAAAATCTGAAAGAACCCAAAATCTCTGATGAAGACGCAAGCATGGTACTTTTGTTAAGCCCTGCAGCAGGCATGCAATAAGCAGAATGGGATGGTACAAAACCAGGAATCTGCTTTATTGCATGCCTGAGTATTCATTCCATTAAACCTAATGAGTATAAAGCAGCAGCTAAGCCTTAGTAGTCATTTTTCAAATTTACTGTTGATTAGAAAACACAACAGCCTTCCATTTCTAGTTACACTTATTCTAATACAGTTAGAAGGTAACTTAGTTTTCTGTCTATAGAAACCAAATCAACACTGGGAAATAAATCAATATTACATTCCATTATCTTTTTCAAAAGTCAGGTACTGTTACAAAAGGAAATTCAGCATATTAAATCCAGTTAATGGCTATAACTACAAACTTATTGTTAAGACCTTCATCTGCAATATCCAAAAGAGAACAATTTTAGTCTTCATTTCATCTATTAACCACGCTACCGGCCAAGACGTCTATAGACGTCAATGTTATCATGGATGCGAAGTGCATATTAAAATTGTAATACCATTGATATTACATTGAAATATATGATGGATACAAAGTATGAGGATGCATATTTGATCCATAATGGCCGATAAGGTAGTTAAAGATTTATCAGGAAAATAAAAAAACATCCAGGCTCATACATACATACTAAACTTGTAAGTCCAATGTAAAAGTTAGTAATTTAGTAAGGCTGTTCCAAAGAACATACAAATGTGATCTGAAAAGTTCCTGGCCTCAACCATAGATGCAACACTATTGGCGAGATTTTTTTTTTTCCTAAGTTGGTACATCTGTCATAAGCATCCATGTGATACTGCAAGTCATTCTATAAAGTAGTTTGTTTTATACGGCTGTCTGAAGCTAAAGTGTTATCTGTATCCCTTGAAATGGATAAAATTGAGTATCGTGCAGTTATAAAATTCTATATAAAAAAGGTTTAAAGAAGAAATTCATTCAAAGTTCATAAAAGTTTACGGCCACTCTTCTCCTTTATTTTCAACAATTAAGAAATGAGCTGCCAAGTTTAAACGTGGCTGTACCAGCCTTGAAGATGATTCATGTGAAGGACATCCAAAAATGTAATAACACCAGAAATCATTGATCAAGTGCACGATATGGTATTGGATGACCGGTGAGTCAAAGTGAGTGAAATCGCTAAAATTATAGGCATTTCAAAAGAACGTGTAGGATATATTTTGCATGAAGAATTGCAAATGAAAAAGCTTTGCGCAAGATGGGTGCTACGCTTGCTCACAGCAGATCAAAAACGCACTCGCATGAAATTCTCTGAACAGTGCTTGGAGTGTTTTAACAAGAATAAAACTGATTTTGTGTGTCGATTTATTACTATGGATGACACTTGGATTCACCAAAATCCAAACAACAGTCAAAACAGTGGACAGAAGCTGGTTGTTCAGCACCAAAGAAGACAAATTTGGTTCCATCAGCAGGAAAGGTCATAGCATCGGTGTTTTGGGATGCTAAAGGCATTCTGTTTATTAATTATCTTGAAAAGGGTAAAACAATAACAGGGGAATATTATTCCGATCTTTAAACCAGACTAGACAAAAAAATTCATGAGAAAAGACCCAGTTTGCAGAAGAAAAAAAAATCATCTTTCATCAGGACAATACACCTGCCCACCAAGGTGTTTTGGCAATGGGAAAATTAAAGGATCTGCACTATGAATTGTTGGAACATTCACTCAATTCCCCAGATTTGGCTCCATCTGACTTCTATCTCTTCCCAAAACTAAAATTCTTCCTCATGGGTCACCGTTTTTCTTCAAATCAAGAGATGATTGCAGCTGTAGAGGGGTATTTTGCAGATCTTACTGAGAACCACTACAGGAACGGAATAATGGCACTGGAGCATCGCTGGAATAAATGTATTAGTCTTAAGGAAGATTATGTTGAAAAATAAAAATAATTTTGAAATTATAAATTTGTTTTTTCATTGTTAGGCTGAGAACTTTTCAGACCACCCTCATAAGAATATTTGGGAAGAGATAGAAGTCAGAGGGAGCCAAATTTGGGGAATACGGTGAATGTTCCAACAATTCATAGTGCAGATCCTTTAATTTTCCCATTGCCAAAACACCTTGGTGGGCAGGTGTATTGTCCTGATGAAAGATGGGATAGTTTTTATAAGGTATCAAGGTAGGGATGGGGCTAACGGGGGTCTGCAATTCATGTACACTAATGCTAGGAGTATTAGGAACAAGAAGGAAGAATTTTTGGCCTTGGTTGGCACTTCCAGACCACAGGTTATTGGCATTAGTGAAACATGGCTGACTGAAGATGATATAGCTAGAGGTATTATATTTGAGATGGGTATAGTGTGTTCAGGAATGACAGGGAGAATAAAATGGGGGGGGGGGAGTGTTACTGATGATAGCTGATGAGCTGCAGCCAAGGAGAATAGAAGTTGAATTGCAGGATAGAGAAAAGAGCACATTTGAGGCCATTTCGTGTGAGATTGAGGCTAGCAGAACAAAATATACAATTGGGAGCTGCTATAGACCAGGTGATGGAAAAGATGGTGGAGATAGTATGCACAAGCAAACATAAGAAATGAGTGGAAGGAGGGTAATTATTATGGGAGATTTCAACTATGGTAGCATTGATTGGAGGGAGGAGAGGACACATGGGAGGAAGGAATTGGGTTTTATGCTGTTATTAAGGGATAACTATCTGCAACAGCATGTAATGGAAAATACTAGGGGTCAGAGAGTGCTTGACCTAGTAATTGCATCTGAGGATTTGGCTGTAACGAATATGACCACATTGCCACCAATTGGTGAGAGTGATCATAGAGTCTTGACTTGGGAGGTGGCTAAAGGCGTGGAATTTACAATTAAGAAAGGGTACATGTGAAATTATCAGGCTGGTAAGTACGACAAGCTTAGGAGTTTGATTGGTTCGGTGCCATGGCATGTAAAACTGCTAGGACTGGATGTTGATATTGCATGGGAGGTGGTTAAGAAGTTTTTGCAGGAGGCAATGGCTGACTGTATACCTAGAGTCTGAATAATAAATCAAGTATGGATTAAATGGATGAATAACACCATTAAGCTTGAGCTGAAAAAAAAAGAAACAACTTTGGTGAGAATTTAAGGAGAAAGGTGACCTGCAGGCACATGAACGGTATAAAGCCCAGGCCAGAAGGGTAACGTGTGGTAAGAAAAGCCAAAGCAGATTATGAAAGAACATTAGCCATGCAGGCTAAAGAGAATCCCAAACAGTTTTTTCAATATGTTGCAAGTAAAAGAAAAAATGTATACGGCAGATTGATTTTAAAGAATGCCGATGTTAGGGAGGTAACCGAATCAGTTGATATAGTAGAATTACTCAGTGAGCACTTTGCAAGAGTATATCATCCATGTGGTGACATTGCAGAAATGGAAGAACAAACAGCTTATATGGGAATTGTGGTGAATGAAGTGGAGGTGAATAGTCTATTACAAAACCTCAATGTCAATTCATCTGCAGGATTGGATGGTATACCAGCTCGTGTTGTACAAGAAGCGGCTAAAGAATTGTCAGTGCCTTTGACCATTTTGTTTAATTTGAGTCTCAGGTCTGGGTTAGTCCCAAGTGGGTGGAAAGAGGGGGAAAACAATTCCACTGCATAAAGGAGGTTCCAAGACTGCTGTTGAAAATTACCGGCCGATCAGCATATTAGGAATTGTTGTCAAGATCTTGGAGAAAATAGTCAAGAGAAAAATACAAGATTGGATAGATGAAAATGGGATACTCTATGGGGGACAGCATGGTTTTGTGAAGGGTAGATCATGCCTCAGTAACTTGCTCACGTTCTATAACACAGTGACAGCTGAACTGGATAAGGATAACGGGTTTACAGCGATTCTACTGGACCTTGCTAAAGCCTTTGATAGGATACCACATGGAACTCTAATCAGTAAACTGGAGCAGATGGGGATGGATATAGGGTTGGTGAGATGGATAGGAGGGTGGTTGATGGAGAGATATCAGAGAGTGGTTTATTCAGGAGTAGAGTCCAAAAGACAGCCTGTGACTAGCGGTGTGCTGCAGGGTTCTGTTCTTGGACCGGATAGTTTGGAAGACTGGGCTAAGGTGAATGGATGTCAATTTAATGTGGAAAAATGTACGGTTTTGCATTTTGGGGTGAAAAGATTAGCAGCAGTATATATATCACATTGGTGGAACTGTACTCCAGGAGATTGACGAGGCCAGCGATTTGGGAGTGTTGGTGTATAGGGAGTTGAAGTTTAGGGGACACATCACAAAAGTGGCAAAAGCAGCTCATCAAATCACTTGGTAGCCTGAAAAACACTTTAACGAGCAGAGACAAACAGGTTATTGTTGCTCTGTATCAAGGCTGGATAAGACCACATTTAGACTACTGTGCCCATATATGGGCACCAGGGTTTCTTCTCGATGGAGAGGAGGTGGAGAGGATCCAGAGATGAGTGACCAAGATATTAGCAGGACTATGGAATGAACCTTATGAGAACAGGTTGAAGATTTGTGGGCTGCAGAAATTGGTTGATAGGTGGAAAAGGAGTGATATGATTGAGACATTCAAATTACTGAAGGTTTCTATAAGATTAATTCAGAAGATATTTTTGAGAATAGGACTGGTAGTGGGAGGACTAGGGGCGATCTATGAAAGTTTGGTAAGAGTTTGGTTAGCAAGGGTGTTAGAGCTAGGTTTTTTACTTGGAGAGTGGTAAATGATTGGAATAAGCTGCCAGAGTCTGTTGTGGGTGCCATGACTGTAAATGAGTTCAAGGAGAAGTATGATAGATACTGTGTGAATGTTGAATAGTTGTTCTTGACATGATGTTGGGCCTCCCTTGATGAGTCTAAGGACTCCTTGGAGCTGCCCATAATAATAATAATAAGTGGATGGAAGAAAAAGGTAGATGAGAAATCTTTTCAGTAAGTTCGACAGACTGACTGACAGCAGTTTGTATTCTAACATGCTTAGAAAAAAGTGGAAAAAATGATATCCATTTCAGTGAAGAATGCCTGGTTGGCCAAGTGGTTAGTGTATCTGCTCTCCAGCCAAAAGGCTGTGGATTTGAATCCTGCCGTGGGCATGGATGTTTGTGATTGTCTGTGAAAATACTAGTGGTGGTGGTGGTCGGCAGTAGATGGCATTGGTGTAGATGATGAATACTACTACTGTGGGAAGAATATTCCAAGATTGGACAGATTTGCGATTTACAGTGTTAGGACTATGCTGGCAAGAAGCAGCGTTTTGAACAAAAAGAGAAGTTTTTTTTGGATGTGGTGTGTGTGTGTGTGTGTGTGTGTGTGTGAGAGACAGATAAGCTAGATGTGATATTCCACAAATTCAACCTATGAAGAAAAAAGTGATATTAACTAGCAGTTAAAATATCATCAAACATAAGGAAGAACAAAGTAAAATCTTTCTTAAAAGAAATGACAAGACTGTGTTTTGATAACACTGAATTTCACTAATTATCCACAATAAAAAAAGTGATTGATGAAAATTTATAGGAAAGGAGTTATCTATTATGCAGAGCATCAAGTATTCTCACATTAGTAGTGGCACACCAGAAACTTCACCAGAGGTTTCTGGTGTGCTACTACTAATGTGGGAAGAATATTCCAAGATTGGACAGATTTGCGATTTACAGTGTTAGGACTATGCTGGCAAGAAGCAGTGTTTTGAACAAAAAGAGAAGTTTTTTTGGATGTGGTGTGTGTGTGTGAGAGAGAGATAAGCTAGATGTGATATTCCACAAATTCAACCTATGAAGAAAAAAGTGATATTAACTAGAGGTTAGAATATCATCAAATGTAAGGAAGAACAAAGTAAAATCTTTCTTAAAAGAAATGACAAGACTGTGTTTTGGTAACACTGAATTTCACTAATTATCTTCATCCAAATGAAGAAAATGGTGAAGAGTATTTAAGAGATAACTTATTAAAAACCTTGAATTTATAGAATTAAGATGTAGAATGGGGTGTAATGTCAGCAATAGAATTATTTAAGATTTGAGTTTAGTGAGAGAATATCATTAAGGTACATGATCCCATTTAATATACATTAAATGAATATTAATGTACCACAATTGGCAAGCTCAATTGCCCAAATTACATATTACACAGCTCTTTCTACCACAAGGGCAGTCATGCCAATGACTGAAAATTCCCCAATGTCTGACCTGCTTTGGCTCAAAATTTCTCTACCAAATCAACCTACCCTTTTCAATTATTGCTTTCCAAACTCCACCAACCTCTTCAACTATATCTCACTTTAAAGCTCAACTTTCTGCAGTCAAAATACTCCAATAGTGAGGTCATCCTTCTTGGAGACTTCAATGTCCACAACTTGTATTGGCTTCCCCTTCTCCAGTTTCACCGAACAAGCAGGTAGGGAGGTGTTTGCCATCAGCAGTGACCTATCTCAGATCATCAATCTTTCTACCGGAATACCTGACAACCCCCTCCAATATGCCAACGCATGACCTCTTCCTAACAAGCTTCCCTCCCAGATATACTGTGGTTGTTGGTTCACAGTCTCGTGTCCTTGGGCACTGCAGGGGGGGGGGGTGCCAAGTGGGAGTACCTCCATGACTTCTACTCATTTCCGTGGTCTGACTACTGCATCAGTTCTTCTAATCCAAACACCTACTCAGACCAAATAACAGGAATGAAGGCTTTCATCCCTTATTCCACTCCAAATTCTCAGCCATCATCAAAGCCTTGGTTCTCAAAAAAGTGTGCCAATGCTGTAAAAGAAAAAAACCTCTGCTTACCACAAATGGCTCAAGGCCAAAATTCTAGCTGCCCACTGCCTATACTGCAGCTTGCAACAGTTGCAAAACAATCTTTTCCTTTAGTGTTACACAATGATCAGCATTCATTTTAGATAAATTATGGACTCTACAACTGTGTTATAGAGTCCATAATTAATGTCCATAACTAATCTTCATATTAATGTCATCATCTGGAGTATACACACACACATATATATATAGAGAGAGACAAGCTAAATTACATTTCACATAGTATGCTGAAGAGACAATGATTTGATCAAGGGTTATTGTACTAGCCTGACCTCTAGTGAAAATAAATTAACTACATCAAAGCTATATTTCTATTTAAGACAACATCAGGGAAACATTCTTTCATATAGATAGTTTTGTTACAATGAAAATGATGTCCTAATTTAACATGACAATTGTTATATTAGATTTAGGATCCTGGATTACTTATGGTTCTATTTAAAATTAACTCTTATGGAGAAAGGTTAAGTGGGTAGAATATGTGCCTTCCATATGATTGGGATTTTTCAACCATCATTATTGTTAAGATTAGGGTGATTGATAAGAATCTCACAGGCCTCCTTAAATTTATGTTCATACCATGTTTTGGTGTGATGTAAATAAACAACAGGTGCTTTTCCAGTCAATTCTATGTAAAGTTCAGAGCATAATCAGAAAGACCAGCTTGACCATAGTTATTATATTTAATGTGTTGTTTATGTTCCTTTTTTCTGATAGGAATTGTGTGTCCTGTTTCTCCTATATAGGGCAAATTACAGGTGCAGTGAAGATGATATACTCCAGGATAGCCCGTGGAAAGAGTGGATCCTTGGATGAGTTGAGTAAGTTCTTTAATTTTGCAGGAGGTTTAAGGTGGCTTTAAGGTTGCATTTTTGTAGTATATTCTCTTTGTTTTCTCTGCTATCCCTTTAATGTATGGAATGGTTACAGTTTTATTGTAGTCTTGTTTATTTTTGTTTTTAAGTGAGGTCTTGTACATGAATTTTGTTCATAGTATTTCGGCTGTAACCATTTTTTAGGAAGGTATTGCAGATAACTTTTAATTCGTCTTTAAATGCTTGTTCATTGGAGCAAATCTTCAAAGCTCTGTTTTTAAGTGTATTAATGACCCCTAGTTTTTGTGTTGGGTGGTGATGGTAGGAGTTTATGTGTATATATTGGCCAGTATGTGTCGGTTTTCGGTAAACATGGAAGGAAAGACTGCCAGAAGAAAGACATGTGACAAGTGTATCTAGAAAAGGAAGTGTGTTCTACTTTTCAATCTCAATTGTGAATTGTATGTGTTTTGTGTTGTCTGTTTAGGTGGCTGAGGAAAGTGTCTAGCAGCCACAGGGCCAGATAGCGAAAACATCGTCAACGTATCTAAACCAGACTTTGTGTTTTAAAGGAATCTAGAGCACGTTGCTCAAAATGTTCCATGTCATGTAAAAGTTAGCAACGAGGGGGGGGGTAGAAAGTGTGGCAAAATACTTTCTACCTACAAAACACTTTCTACCAATCGTCTAGAATTCATTCCTCTGTCCAGGCCTTCTTTTCCCTGATTGTCACTGTCTGATCTGAATATAACATTTTGTATTTATTGCTCAGAAAATCAGACCAGATTTTGTCTTTTTTTTTTTTTTTTTTTATTTATTGTTTTAGTCACTCCTATTATGTCAATGCAGTACTTATCCAATTCTTCAGCTAGCTTCATTTCTTTGCCATTCAGGCTTCTTATGTTGATAGTACCGATCTTGAACTCTGGTGATGTTGAGTTGAGGTGTTACTCAGGATTTGTTCCAGTTGCTGACTTTTTGCTATTCACCCTGTTCCCTGGTGAAAACAATGGGGGCCTTGTTTAACTGGGAGACGCCCAGCCGTCATGTTGTACCATCATTTTATGTTTTGGTTTAAGCCAATAAGAACACAATTTGGTTGGGCAAATTGCCAGCCCATCCTCGTTCAGTATCTGGGTAGATACCTAACAGGGTGCACCATGAGAAGGTGAGGATTGGATATTAAGTCAGAAGTCCTGGTCGGTTCTCTGCATTCCTTTAAAGGCTATGTGGAGATCTACTCTCAGTTATACAGCTTTAACCCTTAAGCACCCCTTAATACATTTCTGAGAAACCTAATTATTTAAGGTAATATAAACAATAAAAAAGGTAATATAAACACAATCACCTCCATTCTAACTCCCCTCTCCAAATACATAACAAAGATAATAATATATATAATAAAAAAATAAATAAAATAATAATAATAATGGGTCTGTTATACTTATCTACTTACCTGCTCCGGGAGTGATGAGCTGCTGCTATCGTCTACTTCAGTTTCTGAGGCATTCTCTTGAGATGCAGATACTGAATTACTACTGTCTCCAACATGACAATCACTTGTTAGATTATTTAGTTCATTATTTTCAGAGTTACCCGCATTTATTGTACAATCACCTTTATTGTCATCCTTAATATTGCCTTCATGCAGTGCATCATGACTAGTAATACTGGCATTAGAGACAGATGTAATGCTCTCTGCTAAACCACTACTCTTTTGAACTGTCTTTTCAAAATCAGCTATCTTCTCTTTCAGATTTTTAGCCAACTGTGATGGGAAATCATCAGGTTCAGGAGAACATTGTGGTATTTCACGTGATTTAAGAACTTCAGTAATTGTCTGCTTAATTTGTTGTGCTGTGGATGAACAAGCACTCATGATGCTATCCAGAGTAGCAGCCTGAACACCTTGATCAAGTGCATCTCCTTCTAGAGCACAATTTCCATCATCAGAAATCAACATTGCGGTATTGTGTTGTTGAAATTCAGATGGTGAGGTGATAGTGTTATCAGATACTTTGGCATCTATAATACTGTCAGACTTCTGAGATTCACCATTTTCAATTAACTCCTTTCTAATATCAAGAATATTTTTGTCAGCATGCTGTATATCACTGCTTCTCACAATGGAGATATCTTCATTTACACTAACCAATGGCTCTTCCTGTAAATGAACAAAAACTTTAAAATTCATATAGAATGCAAGATAATTAGATGCATTGAAATGTATAAACTAATTGCAAATATGACATTAATAGTTAGTATTCACATTAGGTAATAATTAGTTAATGATAAACATGATAACAGAAAATAGGACTGCATTCTTAAAAACACACTTCAAAAGGCAAATCAACAATGCACAGGACAAATGCTCATGAAAAGTGAAGTTGGGATCCTCATCGTTTGTAAATCTAATATTAAGTAGGTTTGTGTAATACTAAGTGCATATTGAGTTTGTTTTGTCTGTTCATTCCTCCATTTTATCTGGGTGAAGTTAATGGCAATTTGATAGATGGGATCCATACTATTTGTGAAGCCACCTAAATTTTAATTTACCTGCTTGAATATTTTAATATTTAACTGATTTAAACTGGACCATTTCCAGGTGCTATTCCAATCAACAGTTTAGGATGTCAGCAGAGTAAGAGTGGAAAGGCCTGTTCACCTGGCTGAAAAGGCAGACAACCTTTACATCCAACCAGAATATGATTTGAAAGAAAATTTAAGGAAGTATGTAAGTAAGGCTTTTATTAAACAACCCAATCTAAATAGGAATGATGGCCCTAAAATCTAACGCAAATCTACTCCTGATAATACTCAGTATGCCTAGAAAACCTGAGTGATTTTCCAGATCACTCAGGTTTTCTGCCTCTCCCATCCATTTCACTCCTCCAATTTGTTCCAGTTCATCCCTCCACCTTCTTCTCGGTCTTCCTCTTTGTCTTGCTTCATCCATTGGTCTCCACCCTGTTGTTTTTCTAGTCCATCTCCCGTCACTGCATCTGGCAATATGGCAAGCCCATCTGTTTGGATATTGTAAAATATCCAAACAGGTGTTATGGATATTTTACAATATCCATAACACCTGTTTGAGATCTTATCCAGGTATTTGTCTTCCTATCTCTTAATGTTATTTTTAGCATACTTCTCTCCATGTGATGTTGTGTTGTTCTCAGCTTTTTGTTTAGGGCTTCTGTTAAAGTCCATGTTTCTCCTCCGTATGTTAGGACAGTAAATATGCACTGGTCGAAAGCTTTCCTTTTTTTAAACTCATAGGGATGTCACTTCTGAATATGTCTCTCATTTTCCCATAAGCCATCCATTCAAGGTGAATTCTTCGTTCAATCTCTTTTCTTTGGCAATCCTCAAAGGATAACAATTGGCCCAAGTATACATATGAAGTAACTTGTTCTATTTCATGGGTTTATGTATTTATTCATCATTATTTTTGTTTTTTCACTATTTATTTTTAATCCAATTACTTTGGAGGCTTCATTTAGCTGATTTAGCCTTTCTTTCAGATCTTCAAGATTATCTACTATTAGGACAATATCATTTGCAAATTTCAGATGATGCTCATCATACCTTGACTTAAAACTATTCACTGTCTCTGCACTTACCACACTCTCAGGCAATGCATTCCAATCCTACCGCTCTCCATGCAAAAAATCTACTCCTCACCCCCCCCCCCCTTGTTCACACATACCTCATACAGCTTCCAGGGATGGCCTCTCATTCCCCCACTGTCTCCAGATATTCTATGAAAACTCTCATCCATGATAATCTGGTAATTATCCCTTACCAACTCATATATCTCAATCATGTCTTCCCTCTTCTTTCTATCCACTAAGCTCTGTAATTTGCATTCTCTCAATCTGTCCTCATATTCCACATTCCAGAGACCAAAAACCAACTTAGTCAATTGTTTCTGAATCTTCTCGAAAATCTCATCATCTGTCTGAAAACCTGGTAACCAAATCTGTACACAGTGATCCATATGCAGCCTAATCAAAGACTTGTACAATGGAATTAAAACATCCTTACTTCTACACATCAGTGTTCTCAGCAGCATTCCCATAATCTGCTGTGTTGTCCTCACAATTTTAGCAAAATGTCTACAAAACCTCCTTTAAAATATCCCCCAATCCTATACTCTGCATCCCATCTTTGCTTCCCAAATTTTAAAACCTTACACTTACAACATTCAAATGACATCCCACAGACTCGCCCATTCAGACAGCCTGTTTAGGTCCTCTTTCAAAGCTACTTCTCATAACTCTCCCCAACTTTGCATCATCTGCAAACAACTGTATATTACTTAAATATAAAGAGCCAATAGGCTTCATTTCAGCGATATAAACATTATTTAAATTAAGGAGATATTAAATCCCACATTGTTTTAAAACCGAATAAGAAACTCAAAGATTGGAATCAGAGAGTTTCGTGCCGAATATAGTAACTATAAAAGTATTGGCGATTACTAGCGTGAGCTAAATGCAAGTATTCCTAGTACGTAATACAATACTGGGCAACTCGCAGCAAAGGTGGTAAAGTTCTGATAGCTATTCTTAGGTATTTTCCATAATGTAAAAACACATTTCCTAGGAAATGTATGCTGTTATTACATTATGGTGGGAGGTCACTACCCAGACCGGTTTCAGCCGTTTTTGAGGCTTCATCAGTGAGTAGCTAGACCAAATTAATACCAAAGGGTATAGCGAAAAGAACTTATATACTCTGCTATATGAGTTGTCAAACAGGTGCACCCATTAAGTTACTTAAATATAAAGAGCCAATAGGCTTCATTTCGGCGATATAAACATTATTTAAATTAAGGGGATATTAAATCCCACATTGTTTTAAAACCGAATAAGAAACTCAAAGATTGGAATCAGAGAATTTTGTGCCGAATATTACTATATTCAGCACGAAACTCTTTATTATTTAAATTAAGGGGATTTAATATCCCCTTAATTTAAATAATGTTTATATCGCCAAAATGAAGCCTATTGGCTCTTTATATTTAAATAACTTAATGGGTGCACCTGTTTGACAACTCGTATAGCAGAGTATATAAGTTCTTTTCGTTATACCCTTTGGTATTAATTTGGTCTAGCTACTCACTGATGAAGCTTCAAAAAAGGTCTGAAACCGGTCTGGGTAGTGACCTCCCACCATAATGTAATAACAGCATACATTTCCTAGGAAATAAGTTTTTACATTATGGAAAATACCTAAGAATAGCGATCAGAACTTTACCACCTTTGCTGTGAGTTGCTCGGTATTGTGCTACGTACTAGGATCACTTGCATTTAGCTCACGGTAGTAATCGCCGATACTTTTATAGTTTACTATATTCGGCACGAAACTCTCTGATTCCAATCTTTGAGTTTCTTATTCAGTTTTAAAACAATGTGGGATTTAATATCCCCTTAATTTAAACAACTGTATATTATCATTTAAGTCCTTTCCAATATGTAATTCACAAACAAATTAAACAACGACTCCAAAACAGACCCCCTCAGGCATGCCACTAGTGACTTTCCTCTTCTGGGATATCCCTCCCCTATACACAACCTGCTGATACCTATCAAATGCCAATCTCCAATCCAATGCACTAATCTACTATCCAACTCCATCTGTTCCAATTTAACTACTAGTTTGTCAAGTGGCAATCTATTGAAAGCCTTTGCAAAATCTAAATATACTAGTGTATATGCATCCCCCTTGTCCAATGTATTATTCACCTTGTTATAATAAGTAAGCAGATTGTAAAAATACAATCTTCCTTTAGCAAACCCATGCTGTCCATCCCAGTTCTGAATCCTTGTCCTCACTACCTTTTTCCAACACCTTAATTACAACTCAAGACAAGCAGATTGGCCTATAATTCTAAGCCTTAGTCTCATCACCTCCTTTATGAAGCAGAACAATTTTGCCCTATTTCCACTCCTTTGAGACTGGGGATAATTTAAGACTCATGTTAAAAATGTACGTTAAAGCTGTTGTCAACTTCCTGGAACATTCCCTCAAGACACACGGTGATATACCATCAAGTCGTATGGCCTTGTTGACATCAAGCTTGCTCAATTCCTCATATACCTTCTGCTCACTCACCATCAGTGGTTTCTCTCCCCCATTCCCGCTGCTCTCAAGTTCAGCATTATGTTACAATCACAAGGACGGAATACTTTAATGAACTGCTCATTAAACACCTCTGCTATATCCTTCTCACCATTTATCATTCTCCCATTATCACTGTCCAACATCATCCCCCCATAATCATTCTTCCGTCTACTGGTCACATATCAAAAAAATCCCTAGGATTTTTTTTAGTGTCATTTGATAACTGCTGCTCATACCGCACTTTTGCTACCCTTATTCCTATTCTTCCTTGCTTGCTTTTAGTACTCCTCATATAACTGATTATCCCCACTCATCTTGTGCTGCCTCTGCAATACCTTTTTCTTCGACTGCACGCTTCACCTCTTCAGTCATCCATTTTATACCTACCTTATTTAATCTCCTGACCTTTGGAATACACTCAGTCATTGCCTCTGCCAGATACTTCCTGAGTAGAGACCAAGTAGCACTGATTTCCTCCCCATGCAATTCCTCATTCCATGATATCACAGCAAGCTGCCTCCTGAGTGTGTCATAATCACCTTCCTTATAGTTCCACATATAACTCTTTCCCACAAAAGTCCTGATATGGCTGGCCACCACCCAAGTGATCACTTTCATCAACTGGAGGAAGATGTAACACTTCATTAACAACAATATCTTCTGATAAGATAATCAAATCCAAAACCCTTGATCCAGGTGTGGCCTGTGTTATGTACTACTTAATACATAACAGAGTTAACATAACAGGTAGTTTTCCCTTAAAAACTCAATAAATTAATTCTCTTTGGTTTCTGATTCTATATTACCATAATTGAAATCACCCATAATGATCCCTTTTCTTATTAGTCAAATCAATTTGTTTAAATATTTCCTTCTCGTTGCGTTCCACATTACCAGATCTATAGCAACCCCTACTAAACATTTCATTCTGTTCACCTCCACTTCACACCATACTGCTTCAAAACTCAATATTTGCTCCTTGCATTACCACCCTAGATGGGCACAACTTCTTTGCCATCATCAATAACACTCCTCCTCCCTATTTGCTTTTTCTGTCTTTGTGAAATACTGTATATCTTTCCATCTCTATTCCTGTCAGAATATCATCCTCATTAACCACGTGTCACTTATACGAACAATTTTTGGGAAAATGAACTCTATCAATGCTACAATTTCATTCCCCTTTTTTTGAATATTTCTAGCATTTGTAAACATACACACTAGCTCATTTCTGTTTCTATAACAAGTCCCACTAACTTCACTTCTCGTACATGACTCCTTTATACTTTCTCCTGTCCATTCCTGTCTATTATCACTGATATTTACACTGTGCTCCCCCAGACCTAAATGTTACTCCCCCCACATCCTTGACTGTCTTAATCCTTTCTTGTGCACTCACACACCTACTTGTGACATCATCATCATCTACACTTTTCACACAGTGTCCCCCTGTTCACCCTGACCTGACCTCTCCCATTTCCCCTCTCTGTGAGGCTTAAGTGCTGTGAAGAATTCATGTTGGAGGTTTAATGGAATATTATCAGCATTGAGAAAGGATTAAAAACAATTTTAATACTTCCAATATTTCGTTTCCGTCACAGAGACATCATCAGGGATTATAAAAAAAACTTTTGTAACAACACACACACACAAATATAATACAATAGTATTATATTTGTGTGTGTACAATATAATATTGTATACAATATAATACAATAATACAATATAATACAAATTGGGATAAAAATAGGAATAGAGTGACTGATGCAGAGGACATAGTGGAATTGTTCAATGAACACTTTATTGGAGTATTTCATCCTGGAGGACTCAGTTTTAATGCTAGAGGGATAGGGCACGTTCGAGGTTTAGAGGTACAGGAGGAGAGTGTGTTTCAAATACCGAGTACTCTGGATGTCAGTAAAGCTGTGGGACTGGATGGTATTTCACCACGAATTTTGAAAGAATGTGCTAGGGAACTGACAGTGCCTTTGACCTGGCTTTTCAATGAAAGTCTGGCTGCTGGAAAGATGCCCACGGAATGGAAGGAAGGTAAGATAGTGCCATTGCATAAGGGCGGAAGCAGACTGGAAGTGTCTAATAATAGGCCAGTTTGTGTGTCATCAGTAGTTAATAAGCTCTTGGAGAAAGTAGTGAAGGACCATATACAGCATTGGGCAGATGAGGGTAATGTTATCTGTGAGAGTCAACATGGATTTGTGAAGGGGTGCTCGTTTTAGCAATATGCTAGCCTTTTATGATAAAGTTACAAGAGCATTAGATGAGGGAAAGGCATATACTGCCATTTTCTTAGACTTAGCACAGGCATTTGACAGGGTGCCACATGATAAGCTGATATTTAAGTTGCAGCACATGAGTCTGGATGTCAGATTGGTCAACTGGATTCAGGATTGACTGTCCGATAGGTATCAGAGAGTTGTGAATGGTGGGGTGGTTTCAAGGAAGCAAGGGTTACAAGTGGGGTCCCACAGGGCTCAGTACTGGGACCTATATTGTTTAACCTTTATATCAATGACATTGTCAGTGGATTGCAAGGGGATATTCAGTTGTTTGCAGATGATGTGAAGCTGGGAAGGATGATTAGTAATAGTGCAGATGCGGCAGCCCTGCAAGAGGATTTGAATATGCTAGATAGACAGGTAAATGAATGGGGGTGTCGGTTTAATGCAGCAAAATGTAAGGTCTTGAGGTTTGGGAAATATTGATGGGACACTGCATACTCTATGGGAGGAGTTATACTGGAGGAAGTAGGGGAGACAAGAGATCTGGGGTTGATGACTGATAGAAACCTGAAATTTAGTGGACATATTGCAAAGGTGGTGAAGGTAACACAGAGGATTGCTGCAATAATGAGAAGGACACTGACCTGCAGAGATAAAACATTTATCATTCCGTTGTATAAGACCCTGATCAGACCACACTTGGACTATTGTTCTCAGATTTGGTCCAAAGGATTTGAAGGGGTAAAATTAACTATGGAAAGGGTACAAAGGCAGATAACAAAGATGGTTTCAGGACTGTACAATGATAGTTATGAGGATCCGTTGAGGGAATGTGTACTGCAGAGTTTGGTGGATAGAAGAAGGAGAGGTGATATGACTGAGACTTTTAAATTGTTGAGAGGTGGTTACAGGGTTGACACTGTGGAGTTCTTTTGCTTGGTTGAACAGTGGGAAGGAGTGATGACAAGAAGCCATCCCTGGAAGTTACGAAAGGAAACTGTGAGCAGGAGGGTGAGGAGTGGTTTCTTTGCATGGAGGATGGTTGAACCATGGAATGCATTGCCTGATGGAGTGGTGAGAGCGAGAACGGTCAATGAGTTCAAGGAGTGGTATGATAGACTTTGTGTTTCTTAGGGGGGGGGGACCTCCCACGATGAGTCTTTTGATTCCATGGAGGTCTGAATAATAATAATAATAATAATAATAATAGTGAGTGAAACTAAAGTCCTATCTAGGTGGTGCACCCTCTATGGGCATTTGTAGGTGGCCTAGGATGTAAAGAGGGGATCTCTGATAATTAATGTTTACCAAATTTTGGGAAGTTTAATGCAACCGTATTTGTTTAAATTCGGTTGATTCCTGAGTGCAGATGCAGATTCAAAGAATAGTCTTTCTTTTTTGAATTTACTATGGTGGAGCATGGTGGTTTTTTCCCAGGAGATCCTGTGGGTAGTATCCAAAACATGGTCTGCAAGGCCAGATTGATCATAATCGTGATTGCAGATTATGACTTGTGTTCTTCTAACAAGATTGTTGCTGATCTGCCTGTCTGTCCAAAGTAAGCCAGTTTACAGGCACAAGGTACTCTATACACTCCAGGCACAGAGAGGAGGAAGAAGCTGGTCTTTGGTGGAACGGATAAGGGTAGCCAGTTTAGCTATAAAACCTTACTTCGGACAGGCAGATTCGGCAAAATTCCAGTAAGAAGAACACAAGTCATACATCTGCAATCATGATTATGGTCAATCTGGCATTGCAGACCATGTTTTGGATACTACCCACAGGATCTTTTGGGAAAAAACCACCATGCTCCACCATAGTAAATTCAAAAAAGAAAGACTATTCTTTGAATCTGCATCTGTACTCAGGAATCAACCGAATTTAAACAAATACAGTTGCATTAAACTTCCCAAAATTTGGGAAACATTATCAGAGATCCCTCTTTACATCCTAGGCCACCTGCAAATGCCCATAGAGGGCTCATCACCTAGATAGGACTTTAGTTTCACTCACTATTGTATTATATTTGTGTGTGTGTTGTTACAAAAGTTTTTTTGTAATCCCTGATGATGTCTCTGTGACGGAGATGAAATATTGGAAGTATTAAATTTTTTTAATCCTTTCTCAGTGCTGATAATATTCCATTAAACCTCCAACATGAATCATTTCCCTGTCCACTCTGTGTTCCTTCTCTATTATTCTCTCCACTCATCTCTCCATTCACAAACTTGCCTACTCTCCTGCTCTTCCATAACACCTCGTTTCCTTGGGTCTTACATTCACTTCAGTCATTCTCTCTTGTAGCAACAGTTACTCCAACTAACACAAATCCATTCAAATGTAGCTCATACTCATCCCACACAGTCACAAAATGAACTCAAAATATACTGCAACTTACAATAACACAATGTTAAATTAGCATTTGTGTAGTGTATATAGGTATATTCTCCTAAGATTGATCATGATATAAAAGTTGAAATGTAGACTTTAATTTCAATTAAAGTTATTTAACTCAAAATGGTGGTTGTTTATTAGCTTTTATAATGAGTACTACCACCATTCAGTTGCATAGTGCAACATGGCCAACAGGGAAGGATAACGCTACAAGAATAAAATGTGATAGGTTCAGAGTAGATAGACAAGAAATGAAGAGTATTACCAATGATGATTATTATTATGGGCAACTAGAGTCCTTAGATTCATTGAGGGAGGCCCTAAACACCATGTCAAGAACTATTCAGCATTCGTACAGTATCTATCATACTTTCAACTCATTCACAGTCATGGCACCCACAACAGACTCTGACAGCTTATTCCACTCATTCACCACTCTCCAAGTAAAAAACCTAGTTCTAACACCTTGCTAACTACACTCTTGCTCAATATCCATGGATGGCCCCTAGTTCCCCCACCACACCTGCTCTGAAAAATTTCCTCTATATTAATCTTGTAAAAACCCCTTCAGTAATTTGAATGTCTTCATCATATCATCCCTTTTCCATCTATCAACCATTTTCTGTAACCTACAAATCTTCAACCTGTTCTTGTAAGGTTCATTCCATAGACCAGCTACCATCTTGGTAACTGGTCTATGCACAGTGATCCATGCAATAGGTTACAAGACTGAGAGGTTAATAAGACAAAATTCATAATTGGGTGCTACTACAGACCAAGATGCTAGCCTGGTTGGCCGAGTGGTTAGCGTATCCGCTCTCCAGCCAAGAGGCTGTGGGTTCAAATCCCGTGTAGGCATGGATGTTTGTGACTGTCTTCCACCTTCATACATTTATTCACCCAAGTATAGATACACTCTCCCAATATGGACTGGGTCACCATGGGAGTAGTACTCAAACCTTTTTCAATGGGAGAGGCTTTCACCCTGCAGTGGGTAGAAAAATAGGCTGTTCATCATCATCACCACAGACCAAGATCACCTGAAGAGACTATGGGCTGCATAGACAGAAATTATGCATATATCATTATGAATGTTTCGATACTGCCAGAACTTGTGGTGAGGAAGAAAAAAAGGTTATTTACCGTAAGCGGGCATACTAATAACTATAAAACAGAAAACAAACTCATATTAAAGATTATCTGTAAAATTTTTGCTCATGTTTCTAGTGGTACATCATTGTTTTCTTAAATATTTTACCTCTATTGTTCTCCTTGTGCCTACTGAGATCTGGCTTCTATGCCCCAACTTGTTGCAGTTGTATCACCTAGGAGGTTCTCGGCAGTAGACTCTTCTACTTTCTCCATCCAGGGACAAAGGAGAGTTATCTTCACACCTGGCAGACAGCTCAGTCAACTTTCTCATCATTGTGTCCATCCTTTCTAACATAGGCTGTTGCAATCTTTCTACCTCTCTCTGAACTATTTTTGTTATCCCCTCTTCTTGGGAGGAAAGAGATTCATGATTCTTGGGTGATTCCAATGTCAATTGATTAATCACTGAGTCAAGACTTTCTAATAAGCGGTTGTCGAAACATCTCTACCTCCTGTCATCAAGGAGCGAACTTCGCTAAATTCACAGGCAGCAACACTACAGATTGACTTAGTCTTATTTCTTCCATTACCTCCCTGCACCTTCTGTTTCTCCTTCCTGTCCATTCCTTCCCTTGCTGGGTTGGAATTTCTACCCACATCTGTACTTTCCTTGATCATATTAACTGGGCTTGCTACAGCTGCAGGACAAATATCCCCAAGCAGCTATTCCCTTTCTTTTACAGCCTCGAAACAATCCCTCAGAGTAATTATCCCCTTCCCGAATGCTGTTTCCCTCAGTTCTGGCCTTAGGCCAACTCTAAAATGCTGGAATATGGCCCATTCCAAGTGATCTTTCTCCTTGTCGGGCACATTTATAGTACTAGCAAATCAGGGGCACGCCAGTAGTGTCCGGCACCTGTGTGCAAAACTTTATTTGGCACCCCTATCCCCCCCCCTCCCCCAATAAAAAAATCACTTTAAAAAAACGTTTTTTTAAAGTATTTCCTCCTCTTTGGTGCCTGTGTGCTTCGCAGACACATTGCACATATACCGCCACACCTGTAGCAAATGAGAGCAGCCTGTTGTGAAAGTCAGAGGCACATTCTCCTTCCTTTTGCACTATCTTTTGGAGCTTCCAGAGGCTGGGTCTCACACTTTTCACCCTTGAAAACTGGGAAATGAGGATTTCCCTAAACCTCCGGTAATCCAAAGTCTCTCTTAAGAATGGCGAGGAATAAAAGAAACTCTTTGCTCTTCCAACTAGCTTACTGCGAAGCAGAATGAGCAGCTGGAAGTCACTCCATCGCCCAATCTTCCTAAGTAGTCAAAAAAAGGCCCTCACATCATCAGAGTTGTCTCCAGAGAACTGAGGAAAAATCTGCTGGGGTTTTATGCTTTTAAAAAATTCTGGGTCGCTCAGATCCGAACTAGATGGAAGAGACATTCTTGTATGCTCGGCTTATACTCTTATATAAAGATTAAACTTCAAAGTTCCCTCCCTTCTTCTTTTTCCAAAATTTTCAAAATGTCCTGATTGCTGAGTATGAGACCGAAGACCAACTCACGGTATTTGACCGAGTTCTTTTATTTCTTTGGATCAAACACATCCTACCGGCTGCACCATTGTTACGTTGTTGTTTTCTTAAATATTTAACCTCTATTTTTCTCCTTGTGCCTATTGAGATCTGGCTTCTAAACTGATTTTCTGAGGCTGTTTCTCTTTTCGAGCTCTGACGAAATTTATTTGTTTATGCTGTGCCAGTCAGAACTCTAGGATAGAAACTCTTATCCGAAGAAGCTTTCCCAGAATTCAAGTAATACCTTATGTAGATTAAGTAGTTAGGTAGATTGAGTTCTCAGTATACAGTCATGGCCTTCACAATCTTAAATTCCCCTTTTTTCCTCTAAACATAGGTTCGATATTTTCGCGAGTGGTAAAATTCAACCTCTTACTCAGACAAACTCAGGTATACATGGGAAAACACATTTATTTATCTAAGAACATTACAATTTAAACAACACATATAATCAAGCAAATCAAGGTTAATACTAAAATACAAGTAAAGCAGGGTAATAATAATCAAACAGACAGGCTATCCAAACACACTCATGAGAATCTTACGTTCATCTATATCACAAACATGGATGTCGGTATTAGACTAGATTACTGCTACTAACGACCCATATACATTAAACTTATGAATGTAGACTACCAGTCCAATTCAATTTTTACATAACACAGGAAGCTGTCTCAAAAATCTCTCTCTCTTCCTTTCTAAACTCTGTCCATTTTACACCTTCGTCACTAATAGATAACACATAAAAGGGAAGATTTGTACATTACCATCTTGTTAGATGTTTTCTTGATCCTTCCGTCTGTTCTTTGTTATAGATTGTTCCTCTGTATGATGGATTGTCGCCACGTGGGAGTCATGTGCTCGTCCCGAATTAGCCACTTGTTTCTTCTGGGCTTATGAACTTTTCGTGTTGCCGTTTCTAACACAATTTACCTTCAAAGGAATCCTTTGCTGTTTTTTCATCAGTTAGATCCACACCGATGGTCTAAAACTCGAACACTGCCGTCATCTTGTGCTATACTTTCTTCGATTCGCATCGCTCAGCAACGGGAAACACGCTGCCGCTTTGCCGTCTTCACACGTCTTGTCGGGTATCAGGCATGCTGATCCGCTTGGGAACTGCGAGCAGAGACCCACAAGGCAAACACACGCGACCGGGTAACACCACTGGAACCAGGAGAAAAAACGTGAAAAGAAGCAAAAAGGCCTCTCTCAACGATGTGAATCTGTTTTAAACTCCATTATAGCGCCCTCTTTCTGCACTCCAAATTTGTCTACAACGCTCTCCCATTTGCTGTCACTGAGTGTGACAGCAAATGGGAGAGTGTACGCACATTGCTTTTTTCGGGGAATGCGAATTTCTTGCACCTTCCACGAATGCCTACTCATCGCTCGTTACGTCATCTTTGGTGGTCAAACTGCAACCTTTGAACTTTCGTTAGCACGATGATACATGACTTTATACATGACATATTTTAACATTGATGTTTTTGACAAATTAAGATTCCATTTATTTTAGACAATAATCTTAAACATAGTACAAATTAATATTTATTTCCTCCTTCGATTTCGTTTTAATTTAAGATTCAACCTCTTCTTTTATATTTTAATTTCCTTTTAAGCAAAGTTAATAACTGCATCTTCACATATTATGTCTGTTTTGCCAAGAGTATAATGTGCTTTTGCTTGATATTGTTCTTGTTAAATCTTGAATAGAGCAGTTCTATTCTTGATAGAGCCATCATTCAAGATCTAACACTAGCCAACTTAAGTACAAAAAAATGGAACAGCAATTAAAAACAGCCAAATATTCTAAAAAAACACCACAGTAGAAACTAATGAAAAACAACAGTCAAGCAGATCTAGTTAGTCCTTTCTTGCTCATGCGCTTAATTATTTTGGACAAACTGTAAGATCTGCTTTTATTCACAGTGAAGAACAAAAGCCTATATTAAATATCATAAGACTGAACAGTCTGGACTTGCTGAGCAAGCTATTTCTACTAAATATGGAGCATAAAAGTAAATTCCTTACAGAACATGTGAAATATTACTTCATTGCCATTGCATATACATCCAAAACTGTTACAAAAACTGGAGCAAATGGGAATGGATGTGAGGCTTGTAGCATGGATAAAGGAAATAATTGACAAACTGACATCAGAGCGTAGTATATGGTGAAGTGGAATCTAGAAGAATAATAGCCAGCCTGATTGGCCGAGTGGTTGGCATATCCACTCTCCAGTCAAAAGGCTGTGGGTTCGGATCCCACTGTGGGCATGGGTGTTTGCAATTGTCTGTGAAAATACTAATGGTGGTGGTGGTGAACAGTAGATGGCGTTGGTGTAGATGATGATGGCATTGGTTGTCGCAGTTCGTTGTAGTTGGTGGAGACAGAGTCGTAGAGTAGGTGCCCTCTCTCAATAAGTCTTTCGACTCCCTGGAGGTGTCGTAATAATAATAATAATGGTGACCATTGGAGTACCTCAGGGTTGGGTACTAGGCCAACTACTCTTTAATTTGTGTATCAATGACATAGGGGATATTCAGTTGCTTGCTGTTGATGCAAAACTGGGGAAAGCAATAGTTGATAAAGGTGATGTAGATATCCTGCAGGATGATTTAAATAAATTGGCACTGTAGGCAAAGGATAATGATTGTCAATTTAATGTTGCATAATGTAAGGTTATGCACTTTGGGTTGAAAGGGTTGCATATGATGTATTGTATTGATGGTATTGGACTGCAGGAAATTGAATGATGCTAGGGAGTTGGGGTTAATGGTGGACAAGGGGTTGAAGTTCAGAGGGCATATTGCAAAAGTTGATAAAATACCTCAAAGGATTACTTGGATGTTGAAAAATGCACAAGTAAAGATAAGAAAGATATTATCCCTCTTTATAAGGCTATAATTAGACTACATCTTGGCTATCGCACAGATTTTGTCATCTGGGTTTCATGGGGACGAGGAGGTGGCAGAGAGGATTCAGAGACGAGTGACCAAGATGGTGACAAGTCTGTGGAATACTCCCTATGAGGATAGGTTGAAGGTATGTGGGTTACAAAGTTTAGTTGATAGGCAGACAAGAGGCGACATAACAGAAACTTTTAAGATATTAAAGGAATTACTAAAATGAAGAGCCAAAAGGCTAGGGAGTTCAGCAATGCAAAATTATATAAGCAAAGTGGATATTAGATCCAGCATTAATTCAAAGCCGAACATAGAAACTATGAAAGTTTCATAAGGTAAGCTGACCAGAGAGCTTATGAGAATACACTCCCCAGCATTTATGAGTTTCCTTAGTATGGACTACTTAAAAAACATACATACGCACTGCCCAAGCATCTATATATTCACCTTTTATTAGTCCATTCTGATAAGGTTTCCCTGGCCTGATAGCTGTTTCAAATTGGTTGGTTCTCTTCAGACTCTTAAGATAACTCGTGAATGATTATGGCATTCACGAGTTGCCTGTCTTGTATACAGCTAATTTAGCATTTTGACTAATTTCTTTATTCCATCATCATCATCATACGTATCAAGGATTTAGGCCTAGCATGGTCTGTTCCGGCCTTAGAAGTCATCGTTGAATCATTTAAGAGGACGTCCTGGTTTTCTTTTTCCTAATGGCTTGTACTTTAGGCTTGTTTTGGTAATCTTTCTGTTTTCATTCTTTGAACGTGTTTCATCCATTTATGTTTATATTTTTTAATTTTTTCAATTACTGGTTCTTGGTTTAATTCTTTCATAATATCTTTGTTTCTTTTGTGATCAAATAGGGTATACTTTGCAGTTTTTCTCATAAACTTCATTTCTGCTGTTGTTAATCTTTGTTTGTCTTTTTGTTTTATTGTCCAGATTTCGCTTCCATACATTAAGACTGGTAAGGCTAATGTATTGTATACTTTTAGCTGGTTTGTTTTTGAACTAGGTTTGGTTTAAATATAGAGTTAATTACACCTGTTATTTTTAAATATTTTGCAATTTTTAAGTTTATATCTTTTTCATTTTCATATGTGATCATACATCCTAGGTAGTTAAATGAATTCACCTGTTCTAAGATCTTGTTATCTATTACTATTTTAGTTCTTGATGGATCTTGTCCTTTAAAGCAGCGCTTCCCAAACTGTGGACCGCGGCCCCCTTGGGGGCCGTAGGTATTGTTGAGGGGGGCCGTGAAATAATGAAAACCAATTTAAAATGTTTTAAGACTAAGTAGATTTTTTTTTATTTTAAAAGAAACGTATTTAACTTTTATTATTTATTATTTCTTTTTTGTTGCTTTTTATATTTTAATGGAAAAATTCGCACATTGTTATTGGTTCACAAACTTTGCTTCCTGCGTATTTCGGCGCTTAATGAATATTAGTAAATATTGCTTATTCATAAGTTTCATTTCAAAGCAGTGGTTAATTGTATTTACTTCGAATGCTCTCCAGGGAAGCTCCAAATCTTCCTGTCCCTTTCATCATGGGTTCGTAAACAGGGACTGTTGATATCGACTTTATATACATATCAAAACTCGTTTTATATTATCACTCTCATCCGAGCTAGTTTTCTGTCACCAATAAAAGTTTTGCATATACTTCACACTTGAAAAAAGCTTAAACAAGTTCATGTGGGGAGATAGTAACTTGCTTGCAGTGGTAAACAACATGTCCTCCCTAACAGCCACTATACTGCAGAGGCAATAAAAACAAGTACTTTTATTATGCCAGTGAATAAGGTATGAGGATCTGTGTAATATATTTCTCAACAAATAGCGCAATTAGAGACAACTGGGATCAAAACACTAATTAATGAATCACATGTCCCCCTCATACAGAAACTATGCTGTATAGACTGAAACAAAACCATATGTTGCATGGGCAAACACAGTATCTAACTAAAAACTATTGTTATTAATTAGATGTGTGAGAGTTCGATTTCCCAAGGCAGCAATAAAATTCAACCGAACGTGTTAAAATTCGTAAAAGTGTTAAAACTAAGTAATATATATATATATATATATATAATGAATGTCATGACAGTTTCACATATGGAATTCGGTTGAAGAGAGTTAGCATTTCAACTCAATTGTCAGCTATGCTTTTATCTTTCGGTTGCGTGATCTTTTGTTAATACCGCACCAATCATATGCACATTTTAATAACCTGCCTTTGCTGTCTGTTTCGCGTTAGGCTTAAGTACCGTACGGGGAGAAAAGTCACAAAAGAGAAAAATGTTCCTGGTCCAGGGATTCCCTTATTCAGGTAATATTCACTAATTTCATGTTATCAGTCTGTGGTGTGCCAGTATCAGTAAGTGGTGATATTATTTGATCTATTCTATGTTAAAAAATTTAACCCTGATATGGATAAGTAGCTGATAAAAAATAAAAAAATCCCGCGAACAATCAGAAGAAGCAGAAACAGACTCAAAAAAAAAGGACAGTATTTCATATTTTATCAGAGCAGCCCGCATCGTCTTCAGAACCAAACGGTAAGAGGCAAAAAATGTAATATATGTATTTGATTTTTGCAATATTCGCTGTGTATTTTTTGTATTGAATATAAATACAATAAATATTATAATAATATATCTCTCTATTACGATTTTTTTTCGAGGGGGGGCCGTGAAATATTTTAATTTTTGCAAAGGGGGCCCTGACATCCAGAAGTTTGGGAAGCACTGCTTTAAAGGCCATAGTTTTTGATTTTTCTGTTGATATTATCATACCATAATCTTTGGATATCTCATTTAGATTTAAAATAGCTTTCTGTAAGTTATCTTCAGAATTTGTAATTATTATTTGGTCGTCTGCAAAGAGGAGAGTGTTTAAGTTAACTATAGGTGAAAGTTTAATTCCTTGATGTAAATTTTTACTCCATTTTATTATTATATTTCATTTAAGTAGATATTAAAAAGAGTTGCTGAGAGGGGACATCCCTGTCGGACCCCTTGGTTTATCTGGAGTTTGTTGATGTTTGGAGTGTGTTTGAAGGAAAAAGGCAGTTGTATGCTAGAGATGGACTGCATCTTAACATGGAAGGACATAAGCGATTGAAGAAGTTATTGTTTTCTGAACAGGTTGAAGTTATTGGGCAGGGAAACTAATATTGAAAAGGTTGAGCGTAAGAGAGAGAAACTTTAGCACTGATTGTGTACTTATTGATCCTTATAGGCAGAATAAATTGCAGAAGAGAGGGGATAAAAATCGGCATAGGACTACGGTAGTTAGTGACTTATATATCAGTTCTAAAGCCGGTACAAGATCTAGAGGGAATCTGCAATTTTTGTATACCAATGCTAGAAGCATTCGAAATAAGAGAGAAGAATTTTTGGCATTAGTCAGTGAAATCTCACCAAAAGTTGTAGGCATTAGTGAAACTTGGCTGTCAGCAGAAGATGTGGTCACTGGAATTGAATGTGATGGGTACAGTATTTTCAGGGAGGATAGAGAAGATAAAACAGGAGGAGGAGTACTGTTGATGATAGCTGATGTGTTGCAGCCAAAGAAAGTAGTATATCATGATGATAGACATGTGAATGAGAGTTCATTTGAGGCAGTCTGGTGCGAAATAGTGACCAACGCAACCAAATATACAGTTGGATGCTGCTATAGGCCAGGGAGTACGAGGGGAGATATTGAATTCATGCATCAGCAACTTAGTGCAATGAGTGAAGGCTTAGTGATTATTATGGGGGATTTTAATTATGGTGATATCAATTGGAAGGAGGAAATATCACGTAGCAAAAAGGAAATGGAGTTCATACATCTTCTACGAGATAATTACTTGAAACAGCACGTAACTGAAGGGACACGTGGTGTGAGAGTGTTGGACCTGGTTATTGGTTCAGAGGTTATATGCATAAGTAAGGTGTCCTCGTTACCTCCAGTTGGTGAAAGCGATCATGTGGTATTGACTTGGGAGGTTGCAAAATCTGTGGATTTTTCTATTAAGAAGGGGTATGTACGGAACTACAGGTTAGGCAATTATAACAAGCTTCGGAGTGAGCTTGCAGCCATCCCATGGCAGAACATATTGCAAGGGAAAGATGTTAGCAGTGCATGGGATAAAATCAGCGGGTATCTGAGGAAAGCAATATCAGATTGTGTCCCCATGGTCAGGAGGTCAAACAAGGCAGGCATTAGATGGATGAGCAGTAGTATCAAGCTTGAACTGCAAAAAAAGAAAATGTTATGGAGAATTTACAAGGAGAAAGGCGATCAGGACAACCACGAGCAGTACAAGGCTCAAGCTAGGAAGGTTACCAGCATACTAAGAAAAGCTAAATCAGATTATGAGAAGACCTTAGCCAAAGAGATCAAGGGTAATCCCAAAGAGTTCTTCCGCTATGTGGCAAGTAAGAGGAAGAATGACTTCGGAAGGATAACCTTAGTGGGTGCTGATGGTATTGAGGTGACAAAATCAGAGGTAATAGTCGAGTTACTGAGTGATCACTTTTCAAAAGTCTATCACCCAAGTGAGGATATCTCTATACCTATAGCAATACCTAATGTGAGAATTGAAGCTAAAAAATCAGAGGTATTAAATATATTGCAAAACTTAAATGCAAACACTGCGGTAGGCTTAGATGGAATATCAGCTCGGGTGTTGCGTGAATGTGCAAATGAATTGTCAACCCCTCTTACCTGGATATTTAATTTAAGTTTGAACTCTGGTATGGTCCCTAGGGAGTGGAAGTTAGGCAAAGTGGTTCCTTTGCATAAGGGTGGTGGATCTAAAACAGCGGTATTGAATTACAGACCAATCACCATCTCAGGAGTAGTGGTAAAAGTATTGGAAAAGTTGGTTAAAGACAAAATTCAAGAATGGGTGGATCAGGATATGATACTCTATAGAGGCCAACATGGTTTTGTTAAAGGTAGATCCTGCCTTAGCAATCTATTAACTATTCATTATAGAATAACATCTGAGTTGGACAAAGGAACTGGCTACACAGTGGTACTTCTGGATTTTGCTAAGGCTTTTGACAGGATATACCCCATAGAACACTGTTACGCAAATTGGAGCAGATGGGAATGGATATTAAATTGGTGATATGAATAGGAGAATGGCTCAGGGAGAGATACCATAAGGTGGTGTATGGAGGAGCCGAGTCCAGAATGAGGCAGGTGACCAGTGGTGTGCCTCAGGGCTCTGTGCTTGGGCCAATGTTGTTTAATTTGTATATAAATGATATAGGAAACGGCTTAAAGGGAGATATTCAGTTGTTTGCTGATGATGCAAAGTTGTGTAGTGCAATAAAAAATCAAGCTGATGTTGAAAGTTTGCAGGAGGATTTAAATAAGCTGGTAAAATGGGCAAAAGAAAATGGATGTCAGTTCAATGTGGAAAAGTGTAAAGTCATGCATTTTGGGATTAAAAGATTACCAGCTGTGTACTACATCGATGGAAAGGTACTCCAAGAGATTGATGAGGCTAGGGACTTAGGGGTATTGGTAGATAGGGAGATGAAGTTCAGAGGACACATTGCTAAGGTGTCCAAGATTGCACATAGGATTACTTGGTTGTTGAGGAACACACTGACATCCAGAGATAAAGAGGTTATTATTCCCCTTTATAAAGCATTGATACTTCCACATTTGGATTACTGTGCTCAGGTCTGGTCACCTGGATTCCTTGGAGATGAGGAGGCTGTGGAGAGGGTTCAGAGAAGAGTGACCAAGTTGGTGAGTGATATAAAAAATGCTCCCTACATTGATAGATTGAGAGCTTGTGGATTGCAGAGATTGGTTGATAGGCGAAGAAGAGGGGATATGATAGAAACATTCAAATTACTAAAAGGTTTTTATAGGATTGATGCAGGGGAAATGTTTCAGCTGTGTGATAGTGATGGAAGAACAAGAGGTCATCTCTGGAAATTAAAGAAGAGTGTGGTTAACAAAGGTGTCAGAACAAAGTTTTTTGCCTGGAGGGTGGTGAATGAGTGGAATTCATTGCCTGACTTAGTTGTGAGCTCTTCGTCTGTAAATGAATTCAAGAAGAGATATGACAGATATTGTTTTGCTAGTTTGGGTCTCCCGCGATGAGTCTACTGACTCCATGGAGATACCCGTAATAATAATAATAATCTCTCTTGTATATGATAGCTCGTGATTTAATCTTATTTGTATTTGATTAAATACAAATTTGAGTAGCCATAGTATTCAACACAAAATACGAGGCTAATCTTCTTGAATGGCAGTCAGTCTCAAGTAGAGTAATGTGGGCAAATATGAGAATGGGGAACTGGACAATGAGACTTATTTGTGCCTATGGTCCCACAGAAGGTTCTACTAAGGTAGAAGTGGAGGAATTTTTTGAGGCTTTAGAAAAAGCAACTGACACAATGAAAAAGGAAAAGTTGGTCCTTGTTGGGGATCTAAATAGTAGAGTAGGAAATGATTGTGAGACATACAAAAATATTTTGGGAAAATTTGGAGAAAAGAGCAAAGCTAATAATAATGGCAAATATCTGTTGGATTTCTGCTCAGGACATGGACTGGTTATTACTAACACCATGTTCCAACATAAAAATGTGCACAAATTCACATGGAGAGAAGAGACTAGGAATAAGAAAAGTCTCATTGACTATATTATTGTTGATAGTGATGTTTTCTCCCTGGTGCAGGACACCAGAGTGTACAGAGGATTTGAAATTGGAAGTGATCACTATTTAGTCTTGAGCAGAATAAAATTGAATTTCATATTGAAAAGAATAACATGTAAGAAAGTTTTAAAGCGAATAAAAGTTGAGCAGCTCTCAGATGTGAACTGTAGACTAAAATACAGAAATATTATTGAAAAGAAAATGAAAGAGTTTGAGAACAGGAATCAAACCTTGGAGATTCAGTGGCAAACTCTGAAGGAAACATTGATTGATTCTGCCAGAGAGGCATGTGGTGAGGTTGTGTGCAAAGATAAAAAAATCAGAACTCCCTGGTGGACACAGGAAGTTAAAGAGGCAGTGAAGGAAAAGAAGAAAGCATATCAAAAGTTCCTGGCAAATAAGTCAGCTTTTACTCTTACAGAATACAGAGACAAATGTAAGAAAGCTAAACAGTGTGTAAAACTAGCTAAACAAAAGTCATGGGAGGACTTTGGCAAGAATATAGAAAATAAATATCAAGAAGGTGGCAAAATATTCTGGAGGTTGTTGAAGAAGCTTAGGAATGGAGGAAAGAATGCTGTAAAAGGAATTAGAGATGATAAAGGTGAAATGAAAACAGGAGAAAAAGATATCCTTGAAGTATGGAGTAATTACTTTGAAAAACTGCTAAATGAAACAAGCAGTGATGACAGCACAGTGATAAAAAACACTGACCAGGCATGCAGTCAGGAATACATATCCATACTTGAAGTAGAAAAAGCCATCAAAGGCTTGAAATGTGGAAAGGCAGCAGGAGTAGATGATATTCGACCAGAAATGCTGAAGTATGGTGGTATAAGAGTCTTACAGTGGCTGCACTACATAGTTCAGAAAGCCTGGACAGAGGGACGAATTCCCGATGATTGGAGTAGAGCTCTCATAGTACCCATATATAAAAAGGGAAATAAAACTGAATGTGAGAATTACAGAGGTATTTCCCTACTGAGTGTTCCTGGCAAGATCTATGCAAGTATACTTGAGAAACGGTTGAGAAGAATTGTGGAAGAAAAGCTTGGTGAAGAACAAGCTGGATTCAGGCCAAATAGAGGCTGTCAGGATCAGATCTTCACTTTACGACAAATAGTCGAGAAAGCATGGGAATATAACAAAGATCTGTATTTAAGTTTTGTCGATTTGGAAAAGGCATATGACAAGGTGCCAAGAGAGAAGCTATTCAATACGCTGCAGTTATATGGTGTCAATGGGGCATTATATCAAGCAATACTTAGTCTTTATTTGAGTTGTGAGTCAGCAGTTAGAATTGAAGGAAGTACAGGAAGATGGTTTAATGTTAAATCTGGTGTGAGACAAGGATGTACATTATCCCCTCTGTTATTCATTATCTATATGGATCACATTATGAAGGAATGTGGTATTAAACCTGATATCAAAATTGGAGATGTTAATGTCAGCTCTTTGCTTTATGCGGATGATGTTATACTTCTAAATAAATCCGCTACAAGTCTGCAAGATTCTCTGACTAAATTGAATAGCTGTTGTAATAGATATGGTATGAAGGTCAGCAATAAAAAGACAAAGACAATGAAAATAGGCAGAATCATTGAAAATGTCAACTGTGTTGTGAATGGAGAACCTGTGGAACAAGTAAAACATTTCAGCTACTTAGGCACAATTTTTACTGAAGATGGTAAATTAAATATAGAAATTGACAACAGAATCAGCAAAGCTGGTATGGTGGGAAGTCAATTGAATAAATTCATATGGAATAAGAAAGAAATTAGTCGGAACACTAAATTAGCTGTATACAAGACTGTGTTCAAACCAATTTTAACTTATGGATCTGAGAGCTGGGTCAGAAGTAAAACGCTTGACCAAAGACTAGAGACTGCAGATATGAGAGTCCTGAGAAAGATTAGAGGCGTGAACAGATGGCATCAATGGCAATATCATATTAAAAATGAGGATATTAGGAAAGAACTTGACATTGTCAGCATCCAGGAATGCGTTAGCAGAGCTAATCTCAGATGGTATGGTCACTTAAATAGAATGGGAGAGGAAAGATTAGCAAAACAAGTGTTCTCTGCCAGGTTGGCAGGAAAACGACCCAGAGGAAGACCAAGATATAGGTGGATTGATACGGTACAAAGTGCCTTAGACGATAGAAATATAAGATCTGATAATGTTGGAGTCTTGACAAGTAACAGACTGATTTGGAGGAAAATTGTAGATAGGAAGTTAGTAATGATGTAATTTTTTCGTGTAGTACTGTCATATCCTGTACACCCCTTGAGGGTACATGGCAGGAATTTGATGATGATGATGATGATGATGTATTTGATTATTTTCATATATACTTGTGATAGCTTTTAGGATATTATTTGGTATTTGTCTTTCTTTTAATATGTTAGATAATATGTTTCTTTTAACTTTGTCAAATGCTTTTTCAAAGTCAATAAATGCAATATATGTTTCCAGATTATATTCTCTTCTTTTCTCTACTATTAATTTTAGGCAAAAGGCTGGGTCTATACATGATCGTCCTTTTCTAAATCCATTCTGTACCTCTAGAATAAAGTTTTCGGAATATTTCATTAGTTTGTTATTTAAGATTCTACTATATATTTTGTAACAGGAATTTAGTATACTGATACCTCTATAGTTTTTAGGGTCATCTCTATTACCTTTCTTAAAGATAGGAATCACAATTGCTTTTTTCCATTCTATTGGGGGGGGATACCAGTTGAGTAAATTTTATTTAAAAATAATAAGAGTCTTTCTTTGAACCTTGTTCCTGCGTATTTATATAGTTCTGAACCTAGCTTATCTTCTCCAGGTGATTTTCCGTTTCTTGTTTCTTTCAGGCTGATTTCTAATTCTTCTTCAGTTATTTCCTTTTCATTTTCGTTAATTGTTTGCCAGTTGTCTTTTTTAAAATATTTGTCTGTCCACAGTTCTGTGTAGTAATTTAGAAATTCTTCTAATTTTAATTCAGTGTTTAAATTTATGTTTTCTTTGGTATCGGCATTTAGGTGTTTCAAAATCTTATATACATTGGGTCTTATTTTATATAAATCATGTTCTAAATTAGAAACAAATTTATTCCATGATTCTCTATGTCTTTTTCTGACTTCTCTTTTAGCTATGGCTCTTATTCTTTTATATTCTATTTCATCTTCTAATCTTTTACTGCTTAACCATTTGTGATCGGCTTTTTTTTTCTTTTTAATTATTTCTTTGATTGTATCATCCCAGATCTTCAGTTTTCTCTTTTATTGAATTTTTTGGTCTTTCCTAAGCTTTCATTTGCTGCTGCATTTAGTATCATTTTTATATTAAGCCATTCTATTTCTATTTCTTCATTTTGTTTTATTTTATCTAGATATTGGTTAATTCTTTGTTCATATAGCCATTGTACATTTGTGTCATTCAATAGTCTAGTTTTATAAGCAAATGTTTCAATTTTTCTTTCTGTTCTTGTTACTTGTAGCCATTTAGGTGGTAATCTTAATTTTATTTTAACAAGGAAGTGGTCACTGCTTATTTCATATCCTCTGTGAACTCTAGCATCTAGTGAAAATTTTGATGTCTTTTCATTTAATATGAAGTAATCTAATATTGATTTCCATCCTCTTGCTGCTCAAGTATATTTATGTATGTCTTTATGTTTAAAGAAGGAATTCATTATTTTTAGGTTATTATAAACTACAAAGTCAATCAATTTTTTACCATTTCTGTTTAGAGTGTGTTCTCCATGTATTCCTATATTATTATTAATTTTCGTGTTTCCAATTCTTGCATTTAAGTCTCCTGCTAAAATTATGTAGTCATTTTTATTTATTTTATTATATATGTTTTGTAGCTGATTATAAAAATCAATATTATCCTGTTCTCTTCCTTCTTCTGGGGCATATAAACCAATTATTGTTAAATAGCCTCTATCTATTTTTATTCTAGCTTCTATTATTCTTTCATTCCATAATTTATAATGTTTTAACTGTTTTGAAAGGGAGTTATGAATCCAAATCATGACTCCTGCTTGTGCTCTTTGGTCTCTGTCGACTCCACTGTATATCATATTAAAATTTTCAGTTCTCATAGTTCCTTTTAATTTCTTTTTTGTTTCAGTGATTACTGCTATTTTAAAATTTCTTTCATTTAGTAACTGGTCTAATTCTATTTCTTTATATGCTATTCCTCTTACATTCCAGTTTGCTATGTGTATTATATTTTGTTGTTTCCATTTTCATTTTCCCTTTTCCATTCCAGGGTCGTTTCCCATAGATTCAATCCGATTATCTTTTTCTGTCAGCTTACAAGTAGGATTATGTTCTCCATGTCGGGGGACTAGCCTGACGATGGAATAGCTCAGTGGTAGGGCTGCTACTTTAAGGCTTCTGAACTAGCCTTGTTCCGAATTTAAACCCATAGGAGGAATAGGATATATTGAAGGGGAAAGAGTAGATTATAGAAGAAATATAGTAAGGTTTATAGAGGTTTATAATTTCTTTAATCCATATAAATTTATTCAGTTGACTTCCTATCATACTAGCTTTATTGATTCTGTTGTTTATTTCCATATTTAATTTACCATCTTCACTAAAAATCGTGTCTAAGCAGCTGAAATGTTTTACTTTACTATAGGTTCTCCATTCACAATGCAGTTGATATTTTCAATGCTTCTGCCTATTTTCATTGTCTTTGTCTTGTTATTGCTGCCCGTCATACCATATCTATTACAAGATTTATTCAATTGAGTTGGAGAATCTTGCAGACTTGTACTGGAAGTATAACATCATCTGCATAAACTAAAGAGCTGAGAATGCATTGCACTCAGGCAACGAGCAGTTTAACCACTCTCCGTACAAAGGACCTTCTCCTCACACCCTTACACACCTTATAATTTCATCGATGAGTCTAAGGACTCCTTGCAGTCCTTAGACTCATCGATGCAATTGCATCGATCATCTCTACTCATCAGCAATTGCCTCTTGTTCTCCCCCCCCCCTCCCATTCTATAAAAATCTCTTCCATGTCAACCTGATAACAACCCTTGACTAGCTTATGTCTCAATCATATTCTCTCTCCTCCTCCTATTGACATACTCATTCTATTTATGTATTCACAAATTTAGTTTCTTTGATTTAAGATTATTACCATGCTTGTGTGTTCTGTAAAAGTCATATTCCAGTTGTTTAGAGTAATCCTCCCAATATTTTTGCTTTATGATTCTTATTTTTGGAATAAGAATATTTTTAACTTGATTATAAATTAAATTAAAGAGGCCAAGAAATTATATTCTTGGTTTATCCTTTTTCCAAGTATAAGTGCATGAAGTATCTTCAAAACTGGGTATATAGAGGCTAATGGCTTCCCATCAAATGCCTTAGTATTCCATACCTTATTTCAGTAATATTTATAGTACTCAAAGTATGAAACAGTACAATTTTCAGTACTATATTTATAGTATGTCAGTACTAAGGCAACTGTTGTGAAGTCATTAGCCTCTATATACAAGTAGCTTAGTCGTGAAGATACTTCAAGCGCAAACTTTGTTTGCTTACACTTGGATAAATCCAGAATATAATCTCATAATCTTTAATTACTGTTATTTTATTTACTTCATTTCTTATTATTTTATAGTCTTCATATTTGGCACTATTAATTTTAGTTTGAAAATTTTTATTAAAATGCACTCCCTCCCCCTCCCCATTTCTGACAGTGCTTTTTTTCCTTCAGTATACCAAAGTTCATCTTTTTTTTTTTATTTTACTATTTGTTTCTGTCTCAGTGCTTCATATGATGCTTGTTTTCAATTTTTCCTAATGAGAATCTAAATCTTCTTACTAATGCGATTTTTTTTTTTAAACTGCTCTTTAGTTTATTTTGGTAACACATTCATATACTTCTTGTAATAATTCCACATTAAATTTATTTCCTTGTTGATTTTTATTTATTTCACTTTATTAATATTTTGCTAGAGTTTAAATTTTCTCATCAAAAGTCCATGATCACTTTCAATGTCCGCAGATGTTAGAACTCAAATATCCAATTCACCGGATTTACACAGTTTATGCTAGATTGTGTAAAACTGGCATTTTAAAATACACTTACTTAGACAAGAGTCAGCATGCTATTTTGTGTTGATTGTTGTAATTAAAGAAAGCATTATTTATTCTAAATTTATTTGTACAAAAGTGAATCATCTGATTTCAGCTGAGTTCTGTCATCTGAATATGTCTGGGTATAACACTGTTTCCAATTCTTGTATTTAAGTCTTCTGCCAGTATAATTAATTCAGGTGATTTTTTTTCTTCTTCTTTTTCCTGTAGCATCTCATGAAATTCTCAAATTTCTGTTTTTCCTTCTTCAAGGCTATAAAAACTGATTATATTTATTTTGTAATTTTATTTTTACACTCAGTATTCTTTACTGAGAATTTAGCATATATATATTTTCCAATATATATTTTCAGTAGGAAAATCCTGTGTTATTATTCCTCTACTTAATTCAACTCTGTTTTTCTCTGCTCCACTGGAAAAGTGATTACTTAATTTATACTATAAATTAAAGATACCAAGAAATTATATACTTGGTTTAATCCTTTATCCAAGTGTAAGCAAAGAAGTTTGCATCTGAACTATTATATTTTCAGGACTGAGGAAATTCGTATAAAGAAGCTACGAGTGAGGGGTGCGTCAGTAGTGTCCGGCACCCGTGCACAAAACTTTAGTTGGCACCCCTATCCCCCCCCCAAATAAAAAAATCACTTTAAAAAAAACGTTTTATTTTTAAAGTATTTCCTCCTCTTTGGCACCTTTACTTCCTGGCACCTGTGTGCATCGCACACATTGCACATATGGCTGGCACGCCCCTGCTATGAGTTCACATTACTTGCCTTAGTATCCCACAATGCAAAGCACATTTCCTTGCAAACATGTATAATGCTATGCATTACAGGAAGGGTCACTACCCAGACCAGTTTCGACCTTTAATGAGGTCTCATGAGTGGCAGCCAGAGGTGATACTAAGGTCGAAGTTATGCAGAAGTCATATTTTCATATACAAGTAGCCAAAAGGTGTCACACCTTATTATTAAAATACTCTGGATTAGTATCACCTCTGTGTCTGGCTCCCACTGATGAGACCTCAATAAAGGTCGAAACCAGCCTGGGTAGTGACCCTTCCCATAATGCATAGCATTATACATGTTTGCAAGGAGATGTGCTTTGCATTATGGGATACTAAGGCAAGTGATGTGAACTCTTAGCTTCTTTAAATGAGTTGTCCCAGTACTGAAAATAGTTCAGGTGCAAACTTGTTTGTTTACACTTGGATAAAGGATTAAACCAAGTATATAATTTCTTGGTATCTTTAATTTATAGTATAACCAAGTGGAAAAAGTTCCAACAACTTAATTTATACATTCCTTTAGTTGTTTCCCCCCCCCCCGTGATATGCATGCTATTTTTATATGTTGCCTATCTAATTCTTATCTTTGATTTAAGGAAAATTTTCCAACTCCCAATTCTTAATGTGTTCCATTACTAGTACGTTTTCCATTATTCTCTCATGATCAGATCTATCTGGACAATCGGACGATATTTTGTGCGTTTTCTATGAGCGTTTAATTTCAGGCATAATACTGTAATACCCAACATAACCACTGTCTTGTTACTCACAGGCTAACAATATGTAAGGCTGTACAAAAAAGTGCAAGAAGAAAAAAAATACTCGTATGAAAAGCATACTGTTCTTACTAGCCTGGTTTAAAAATATAAAAAAAATATAAGGCTACATATGACCCCAAAAGAATTTTTACTACTTAAAAAAAAAAAAAAAGGTCTAGTAAAGAAGAGTGGCAGTCTCACACCGGGCGATGAAAATCATCCAAATACAGTTACTTAAACGAGATGAAAATAGTTTACGGAACACAACAAGCTTGCATTAACCACTCTAACAGATGATATTTGCAGGTGGACTAATGTTAGCATAGCTGCTAAGATGTGTATGTATACCATAAATAAAACCTAAAATTTCTAGATCAAATAATGAAAAAAAAAAAAAACGTTTCACAATACCTCGTTTTCAACTATTCCAGTTCCAGAAGACGCCATTTCTAAAAAGATCGAAATAGTGCTCGCAGAAAGTGGCGCCTCTCGTGGCACAATTTTTAAAATAGCCGAATAATAGGAAAGAATTGCTTCAGCCCTATATTTGAACCTTCTTTCAACGGAAAATGATAAGCATCCATTATTATTTTAACCAAGTAGGCAAACAGTATTTGCGCTTAAAATCTTTAACTGTTTCTAAAGTGTTCGATTATTTATAAAGTTGGTAGGTTGAGCATGAATTGCCTTAATAATAATATTCTTAAGAGACGCTTTCTGAGGATTCGAACATTTGCTTTTATCAGTGCCTTCTTGGTTTCTTTCTGCTTGGCGCTGAAGAAAATCAATAGCATGCAAATTTTCGGCCATAAAATAAAATAAAATAAAATAAAATAAAAGCAGTACCGGTTTAATCGGAGTGAAGAGATGCTATTGCTCTAGGATAAACTGTACTGGAGAGTCCCTTTTCCAAAGACATAATCAGAGATTTATTTATTTTTCTCTAGTACTTTACATGCCTACAAGAGTCCATTAACCATGCAGAAATTACACAACCAGAAGCAATATGAAGAAAACAAATCAGTATATTTTTATTTTATTTATTTTTTTGGAAAAGGAAGAAAAATAGGTCTGGGTTTATGTATAATTTTAACTTGTAAAAAAATCGCTGAAGCCTTAATTTCCCCATGGGGGGAGGGGGTAGGCGATGCCGTTTTAGTCCTATCTAACTTTTGTAAACTGAAGGGGCAACTCCATCTGCATTGATAGCCAATCAGAGTTAGCTGGGCTAGACTATCACTACTTAAACAGGCAGTTCCCGGTTACGGATGAGATACGATACGCTCTTCAGAACGTCTTTAGGTCGGATTTGTACATATGTAACTCAGATCTCTAATGAACAGCACATATGCGGTAATAATAATAATAATAATAATAATAATAATAATAATAATAATAATAATAATAATAATAATAATAATAATAATAATAATAATGATTATTATTATTATTATTATTATTATTATTATTATTATTATTATTATATAATAAATCGACCGTAGTACCCACATTATTTCAGACAGTGACATATCTTGTTAGAGTTAGGTACCAAGAGATGGCAGCACTTGTTTGCCAGCCTCTTCATCGGCGGCTGCTATAATTAGTGATAGACATGGGCCAGCTATCTCTGATTGGCTACCGGTGGAGATTGAACTGCCCACTCAGTCTCCAAAAGCTAGATAGGGTATAAAGGCCTCGCCTACTCCCTATTAGGGAATAAAAGGCGCTAGTTGATTTTTTATTATAATATATTATTATTATTATTATTAATATATTATTATAAGGCCTCTGATGGTGAACTTTTAACAACCGAGAAAGATATCCTCCACAGATGGAGGGAATACTTTGAGAGCCTTCTTAACCCGGGTGGCCCAGCAGTTGTGGACATCCAACAGGTGCAGATCGGGGCAATGACTAGTCTCACAGCAGAAGAGGTCCATTTAGCAATAAAATCGCTAAAATCGGGCAAGGCTGCTGGCGATGATGAAATTCGGCCCGAAATGCTAAAAGCCTTAAATCGAGATGGTGTTCTCTGGCTGACTCAAGTGTGTCAGGCTGCTTGGATATCTGGGCGAGCACCAAAGCAATGGCAGACAGGCATAATAATACCAGTCTTTAAGAAGGGAGACAAGAAAGATTGCAGTAACTATCGTGGCATCTCTCTGCTCAGCCTGCCTGGGAAAGTGTATGCTAAGTGCTTGGAAAGACGGTGCAGGAGCATAGTTGAGTCAAAGTTCCAGGAAGAACAATGTGGCTTTCGTCCTGGTAGAAGCACAACTGACCAAATCTTCACTTTAAGGCAAGTCTTTGAGAAATCTTGGGAATATGCCAAGAATGTCTACACATGTTTTGTGGACTTGGAGAATGCATATGACCAGGTTCCTTGGGATAAGCTTTGGCAAGTAGTACAGGAGTATGGAGTGGATGACCAACTATTAGCTGCCATCAAGTCCCTGTATGAATGCCCAGAGTTTTGTGTCAGGGTAAACAGCACAAAGTCTGAACCTTTCACAGTCTCCGTTGGCCTCCGCCAAGGGTGTGTTCTGTCACCTCTCCTTTTCATAATATTTATGGACTGAATTGATAGGCACAGCCGAGGCAGTGAGTGTGTCAGAATTGGAAAATGTAGCATTGGACGTCTGCTTTTTGCAGATGACCTAGTTCTGCTTAGCTCTTCCACAGATGACCTCCAGGGACCCTGGATAGGTTTGTAGCTGTTTGTGCAGATGCCGGAATGAAGATCAGTGTGGCCAAAACTGAAACATTTGTGGTCTCAAGACAACCATCCCAGTGCACTCTAAATGTAAGTGGAGTCCCGATGAGACAGGTGGAGAAGTTTAAATACCTTGGGTCTATATTCACGAATGATGGAAAATGGGACGTAGAGCTAGATACTCGAATTGGCTTAGCATGCTCAATATTGCGGGAGCTTGGCCGTTCAGTAGTATTGAAGCGGGAGTTAAGCCAGAAGGCAAAGCTGGCTGTTTTCAGTACAGTCTATGTCCCCATCCTCACCTATGGTCATGTGAGTTGGGTAATGACCGAAAGAATGCAGACACGAATCCAAGCGGCTGAAATGAGGTTCCTTCGAAGGGTTGCGGGGATGACAAAACTCGACAGTCAGAAGCTCTGCAATTCGGGAAACCCTCAATACTCAACCGCTGCTTCTCCGTGTTGAGAGATCACAGTTATGCTGGTACGGGCACCTGGTCAGAATGCCACAAGAGAGGCTCCCTCAGCAGGCCCTCTTTGCCAAGCCAGAGGGTGGGAGGCCACGTGGAAGGCCAAGGACTCGCTGGATAGATTATATCCAAAACCTTGGGCGGACACGTTTAGGAATCCCACCAGAACACCTGAACTTGGTGACAGAGGATCGTGACTATTGGAAGTTCCACTTGCAGCTTTTGCCCCCACAACCCAATTAGGAAGAGTGGGCCTTGAAGATGTATGTATGTATGTATTATTATATATTGTTATATAATAATAATTATTATTATAAGTTGCCCTTGCTGGGCGATCAAGGCAGGAAGCTGAAAAGCGACTGGAAGAAACCAAACGTAAAAAAATGGACTGTAGAAGAAAATAGAGAAGTTATGAAATGTTTTTACAGATCAACAGCAGAAAAACGAGGTTTTAGAAAGCGTATGCATTTAATTTGGAAACAAAAATTCCCAGAATCTGCAATAACAGAACAAAGACTTATGGACCAAAAGAATTTCATTTTCTGTAACAAAATATTTACTGAACTTGAGCTGCAAGAGTTACATAATAAACCAACAACTCCAGTAACAGGAAATCATCAGGAGGTAGCTATATCAAACTTTGGAATTCAATTCAGTAAGCATCGAGCTGACGACATATCTCAGAATGTTTTGACAGAAGTGCAATGTAAAATGAAGTCAGTATAAAGGAAACAAAATCAGCTCCTATACAGCACAGCCATATCATTACAGTGAAGCTTGGTTGCAAACCACAAGAGCAATAGCCGAGGATTAAACAATCTGCACCATGAAAAATCCGCTTGGAACGAAAAATCAACAAACTTCGAGCTGATCTCAGCAACTTTAATAGTTTTAAAGGACAGCTGAAAAATAATAACAAAATCAAACAGATTAACACATATAATTTTGCCAACAAATCAATTGCTGAAGTTACCAAAGAGATAAAACAAAGAATAATAGCGACTGCACAGAAAATTCAAAGATATTATTATTATTATTATCATGTGACACCTCCAGGGAGTCCAAAGACTCATCGAGGGAGAGTGTTCCAACAGCATCGAACGATTGACCCTTTCCAACTACTAACCGCCTAAAACTTGCTTAAATTTTTTGCGAGTTATTAGTAGCAGAGGCTCTACCGATCGACCAACCTTTGAAGCAAGAATAAAGCAATATGTTCAAAATATACAATTTCCACAGAACCAACGTTAGTTCTTTCAGTCCTTCCAGATAATTACAAATGCAAGCAATCATTCACCAGAAAAAGAAGAAACACTAAAAATTTTGGAAGTCAATCTGGGATAATCCTCTTGAAAACAATAAAGATGCCTTATGGATTAAGGAAATAGAATCAGAAATGAAACAAAACAAATACAAAATGCTATTATCACTAAAGAAACGGTCAGTGCACAAGCTAGAAAATTAAAAAACTGGAGTGCACCTGGCAAAGACGAACTACATGGATTTTGGTTAAAGCATCTAACCACTCTACATGATCGAATGGCAGAATAATTTAATTATTTGTTGCAGTTTTGCATTTGTTGCACTTTTATCTTCATGAAATGTAAGGATAAAGGTGCAGCCCAAGTAACTATCGTCCAATAACATGCCTACCAACTATGCTTAAGCTGTTCTCTGCAATCATAGCAAATTCCATATACCACTAATTATCAAATAATCAGATTTATCCATTTGAACAAAAAAAGGTGATTTTCAAATATCTAAAGGAACAGAAGACCAGATCCTTATTAATAAAAGTATTCTCAGAAATTCAAAAAGACGAAAAACTAACTTAAACATGGCGTGGATAGACTACAGGAAAGCATTCAATTCTCTCCCACACTCCTGGAACCTACAAATATTTGGAATTAGCAAAAACATGTGTTCGTTTCTCGGCTGCTGCTATGACATCATGGAAAACAACTTTAATAGTGAATAATGAATAATAGTGAATTCGGAGATATCAGTATTAAACGTGGAATTTTCGAAGATGATTCCTTGTCATCATTCTTCAACATTTCTTTAATACCTTTGTCTATGATATTAAAGAAAACAAAACTTGGATATGAAATTCCTAAATGTAATATTAAAATTTTTCATCTGGTCTACATGGATGACTTGAAGTTATAAGGAAAATCGGCCCAGCAAATAGGCTCTTTAATGAACACAGTTCGTATTTTTGGTCAGGACTTCAAAATGGAATTTGGTTTAGATAAATGTGCAATTTTATCTATTAAACGAGGAAAAATTAATGAGACTAGCAATTTTAATTTTCATCAAGAGAAAAATATAAAAGCAATTTCAGCTGACGAACACTATAAATACATAGGAATATTAGAAGACAATGATATTCTGCACTCGAAAGTTAAACAACAGGCAGCAGCAGAATACACGAAAAGAATTAAAAAAACAAAACTAAATGCATTAAACACAATTGGAGTAATGAATTTTTGGGCTAAACCAGTAATCCGATACACAGCGGGAATAATACATTGGACAAAAGAAGACCTGGAAAAACTGGACATCAAAACTAGAAAGTTAATGACTATGCATCATGCATTACATCCACGAAGTGATGTTGAACGGTTGTACCTACCAAGGATAATAGGTGGATGGGGTCTGCTGCAAGCGAGACAGACTGTAGAAGAAGAAGAAATTAGTTTAATAAGTTACAACGACAATAGCTCTGAGCCAATGCTTCAAGCTGTTACACAAGTGGGTCTTCTAAAAGCAACAGGAAACAAATCCGATTACAAAAAGGAACAACAAAATAATCTATATGTACGCTGGAAAAATAAAACCTTTCATGGCCAATTTCTTCGAGATTTTGAAGAGGAAATTGACGTGAACAAGACGTGGCAATGGCTACAATAAAAAAGAAACAGAAGGATTTATTCTAGCAGCTCAACAGGCATTACAAACTAATGCAATGAAAACAAAAATTTTGAATATCAATGATAACAGCAAATACAGATTATGTGATCATAAAGATGAGACTGTAGAACATCTAATCAGTGCCTGCAGCAAGATAGCTCAAACTGATTATAAATACCGCCATGATCAAGTGGCCAAAATAATTCATTTTCACACAGGCAAAAAATATGGCTTTCCTACTTCTGATAACTGGTAGCAACATAAAATAGAGACAGTATTGGAAAACGAAACAGCAAAAATTCTCTGGGACTTTAGAATAAAAACTGATCGGCATTTGGAACACAATAGACCTGCCATAACAATTATCGAACATCGACAGGTTTGGATTATTGATATCGTAGTACCCAGTGATAACAACAAAGAACTGGAAAAAAATTACTAAATATCGAGATCTGGCAATCGCAGTTGGCCGGCTGTGGCTTAAACAGATCCCAATAGTTATCGGTGCACTTGGTGCAAGTTGAAAGAAGCTATCCAACTATTTACAGCAATTAAACATCAACGAAGTGACCCCCATATCACCTACAAAAAAAAACACAGCATTACTTGGAATAGTCCATATTTTACGACGCTACCTGACAGACTATTCTTAGATTCTTGAGTAGAATCTGAATTGTTCTGTATCACCAGTCAAATTGTTGTTTAAATGATATCTTGTTTTGACTGTGTATCAATTATTTGATTAAAACAATAGTAATAAAAAAAAACAATACTATAATGGCTCATGTGTGGCAATAATAATACACTGTAATTCTGTAATAATAATACCCCTGTTCTGTAATAATAAGTTACAGAAACTATTGTTCTTTTTTTTTAATTCAAACGAAGAGAATCGGAAGATCATGATGGAGATGGTACCGGAGAGGATGGTATGGGTGCTGGAGAATTGGTATTTGAATCAGGATCAGATTCTGTTTCTGGAGGATGGGAGAGGAGCTTACCACCGAAGTCGGTTTCTTGAAAAAGATATCTAGGGTTATTTGCACAGCTTTTTCTTTTTTCATCATAATTGACCTTGTATCTGCTGATGTTCTCACTAACTGCACGGCAAGCCTTTGTAAACCGCTCAATGTTAAGATCTTGGTCCTCAATCATAGCAAATCCTGCTTGAACGCGACGAAAGGCTTCAGCAAATTCTTTTATCGTAAACTTTCTTGGCTCTGGATTTTCTGATTCGTGTTCTTTTGTTTCTATCAGCAGCTTCTCTATCTTCATAAAGCCTTCATTGAACCAATGAAGGCTTTATGAAGATAGAGAAGAATTTACTAGAGTTCAAAAGCCTTCTTTTGAACTCTAGTAAATCAATGCCATCATTTCCATTGATGTCCAATTGCCACTCTCACCACAGCTTTTCTGGCTTCGGCGATGTCTTCTTCTGTGAAGCCACGAAAATCACACGGCTTGACGACTCGCCTTGTTCCACACCTCCTTTCATTGTTGATTGATTCACCCAAGAATCAGCAATGCTTTTGATGGCATCCTTTATAATTGTTTCGATAGTCGAGCGACTGAATCCTAATGCTTTCCCAATGAATGATGACGCCTGGCCTCTCCGAACGCTTATTATTTCTACCTTCGTTTCCATTGTAATCACCTTTCTCTTCTCTGCAGGCTCACCTGGACTTACAGTGGACTTTCGCTTTGGAGGCATGGTCATAAGGATAATTACAGACTCACAAAATCGATTAAAAAAGTTAAGACGAAAGTGATGCAATGCATAAGCGACCATATAAACAATGAGACTAGCCGCTACCGTAAAGATGCCGCGACAATGAATTGCTTAGGCCATGCGGATTTGTTTACATGCCCTAAAGAAACTAGTTGCCGAATTATTAATTTAATTATTAATTATCCTTATGGAGAGCCTTGGGAGCCCGTTTGTAAGTACGGACGCCTCTTCACCAGTTGCAGTGTACAGGCGGTTCCCTAAACCCGGGGACCGCCTGTACACCGCAACCAGTGAAGAGGCGGCTCCTTTTATTATGCAAATACAATTACTATGATTACAGTTCATTTTTTTGTCATTCTCAACCCTTTCATATTTATTCTTGTCAAAATGCTGTGCAAAGTTGAAAATACTGAAACAATTAGGAATGGGGCTGAAAAATGTGTACACAGAACTCTACATATTTATAAGACGTTCATGCCAATGCAGACAAGTGATTAAACTCAAAAATGAACTCTGAACACGTACAAAAAAAAAAAAAAAACTAGCTCAGCGCAGCGCACCCTTATAGGTGGCAATCCCGAATATGAGCAATTCCAAAGATATACACTGATACAATTGGCTGAGACAATTTCATATTTCTAGTTGAATAAACAGCACTCCCCATCTCCCTAGAATTTTCAGAATTAAGAGCACCATCTTCAGTAAGAATCGATCACGAGAAGATGTAGTGTTCAGTCTTTAGACAGGAAGAAGAAACAACGACGTTTATTATGGCACTTCACCGGAATATATAAACAACGTTCAAGTCAAAGGGGGTTCCATACTAATACGGCTTGCAAATTTAGCTGAACTTTTTGTAAAAACCAGATTTCATTTGTCAATCTTATAAGATTTATTGAAGTTGCTTTTGTGCTGTCATTTCGAAATACTTCTGCTCCTTCAGAATGACTTCATTTTGAGCAATATTTGATTAATAGATTGAAGAAGAAAATTTAAGAAATACATATATGGTTCGAATTCGGCTTTTGTACAAAGCGAGGAACTTTATAATGCGTCAGGAATATTCGTACAAAATAATGCGAAATTCATTTTTTAAAAATAACCTGGCTAATAAATATGAATGGTTAACAATAATTTGTTTTGTGTCACCAAATCATCATAATGCGTTTTATAATAACCCTAGAGGGAGTAGGCGAGGTCTTTTTAGCTCGCTCTAACTTTTCGAGACTGCGAAGGCAGTTCACCCTCCACAAGCAGCCAATTATATATAGCCGGCCCAAGACTACCACTATTTATACATAGCATCCGGTGAGGACAGGCGACTAAGTGCCCCATCTCCTGGTTCTTTACCCTAAAACTAAATATGTGAATGTTTACTGTCTGAAAATAATGTGGTTTCTATGGTCGATTTTCTTGAGTGTTTAGGGGACGAAGAATCCGTAATTATGGGAGTAAAAACACGCTTTCCCCACTGTCAGAGATATAAAATGTACTTATTATTAAAATACTATGGTTAGAGCTAGTTGTTGAAAGTTTTTCACTTCAAAACTTTAAAATAAAAAACATCTGATTTCACTAGGCGTTGTAGGCGACGTGCTAAAATCTCATTTTCGACCAAAGAACGTACGACTTCACTCGAAATGTTGTGGATATGACATGTAACGCTGGTCTTGAGGTCCACTAAGTTGGCTGTGTGTCCACGATAGACAACATATTTGAGATAACCGCATAGTCATACGTCTCAGGGGTTCAGTTCCCGTGAGCGTGCTGGACGCGATGTACGAAAATGGCGTCCGATGATACTGTTCTCTGTAAAATGTGTCTGAAGCAACCCCTTGAGAGAGAGAGAGAGAGAGAGAGAGAGAGGGATGGCGCCATCCTGCATAAAAACTGTTGAATCAAGATTCTGACACTGATGAAGTATTGAAATCACCTGATTGGCTAAGAGAGATGCATATTGCTGTCCATTAACGGTGCAGGTAGCGAATCAGCAATAACGAGCTCCTCAAAAAGAAAGCCCCGATAATGAATTTCGCTGTAAAACAGACCATACAGTGACCTTGGGTCAATGATGCAGAATCTGTCGGATGACGTGTGGGTTTGCGGTTGCCCAAATTCTTCAGTTTTTGTTCGTATTCACAGCACTGTCCAGACAGAACTGACCTTCGTCGGTCAAACAAATGTTCCATGGTCAGTCGTTATCCAATTCAGTTCGAGCAAGAACCTACAAGGCAAATGTTTTTCGTGCACTAAGGTCAGGATTAAGCAATTTCTGAATGTGGGAAATCTTGTAAGGATGACAGTACAGAATTTATCATTATCATAACGTAACATCTTCAGGGAGTCCAAAGACTCATCGAGGGAGGACACATGCTCTACAACTCTGTCTCCACAACTCAATCCACCAACTGACCACAACTACGCTATTTACCGCAGCACACCACCACCAGTAGTATTTTCACAGACCATCACAAGCATCCATGTCCATAGCGGGATTCGAACCCGCAGCCTTTTGGCTGGAGAATGGATAAGCTACCACTCGGCCAACCAGATCGGCCAAAATTTACCTTACGACTTTGTGAACCATGCTTGTGGGTTTGTGTTTGTCTAAAGAACATGCAATACACCGTGCGCTGCAGCTTCCTGCGATATTTGCCATCTTTTCTTCCTCTAATGCTGTTTCTACTTCCTCCACTGCCTGCCGTTTGATTTTCTTCTGTCCTCTGCCAAAGTGACATCTGAAAAACCTGTCTCTTCAAATTAAAAAAAAAAAAAAAATCAACTAACGCCTTTTATTCCCTAATAGGGAGTAGGCGAGCGGATGATTTTATGTAAACCATTTGTAGTCATAGGACCAGTTTTTAATCCCATTAATGTTCTGAACTTTCATGATGCTGTCAACGCACAGCTGTTATTTTGAGTAAAACAACTCCAAGAGAAGTGAGCGATCATTTGGTAATGGTGACATTGTTCTTCCATACATTGGACCAGTTTTTAATCCCATTAATGTTCTGAACTTTCATGATGCTGTCAACGCACAGCTGTTATTTTGAGTAAAACAACTCCAAGAGAAGTGAGCGATCATTTGGTAATGGTGACATTGTTCTTCCATACATTGTCTGCTCACAGATAGCGCATTCGGTCAAATTCTTGGCGTTTTAGAATATTAGAATGTGGTATTGAAACAATAGCACCTAGAGGCTTTGATTGGTTATTTTGTCAACCAATCCAATTAAACGTCGTCAAATATCATGAGTTGCTGTTTTTTTTTCCTGGGTTTCATCTGCTTTGCATGTATCAAGTGTGAACTGACGTGAGAAACGTGTTTTTATATATGATATAGACAAATTTTGAATATATAATTTTTCTTAATACAACTCTTTTGCCCATATTTACAACGGGAGACAGTATTATATAGACGAATTTTGTATATTATATAGACGAATTTTGTATATATAATTTTTGATAATATAACATTTTTGTCCATATTTACAATGGGAGACAGCTACTTACTATTATAATAACGGAACTAACTCACGTAAAATATTTTTTATTTGTAGAATTTTGACCTGAGCATCACAGACATCATCAGTACAGGTACAAAGGCTAATTAAACAATAACTGTTATATTCACAAAGCGCCACCTAAGTAGCTAAAGTTAAATTTCTTAAATTTATTTTTTAAAAAAAATTATAGGTACAGGGTGTTTCAAAAAGAATGACCCAATTACAAATAATTATATTTAATAATGAAAATGTGGTGCAGTTACAAATCTATTTTGTAACTGTACCACACTTGTACATGTGAATGGCCAAGTCTGTTCACATGGTACAAGTCGCATTCATTTGTGGTTCGTGGTTGCAGAGATATATAATTTCAAAACCGGATATTCTTTTTGAAACACTCTGTAATAACGGAATTAACTCACGTAAAATATTCTTTATTCGTAGAATTTTCGCCTGAGTATCACAGGCATCATCCGTTGGCAGACGGCATTGAAATACTGCACCAAGAATTTCTTCCAGACATAGTCAAATTATTTGAATTTGTAATAAAGTCCGGTTATTTTTCCTTCAAAAACCAGTTATACCAACAAATCGAAGGAACAGCAATGAGTAATCCAATATCTCCTGCTATTACCAACTACTTTATGGAGCACTTCGAACAACATATCTTCAACAACATTACACCCATAACTAACTTTTGGTTCAGATATGAGGACGACATTTTTGCCATATGGAAGGGCACTTCGGAAGAATTACAACAGTTTCTCTCAAAAATAAATGCACGTCATCCAAGGATCCGGCTCATCCTAGAAGTAGAAGTAAATAAGCAGTTAGCCATTCTAGACCTCTTAATTCATCGCCAACTAGATGGAAACTTACAATTCACAGTCTATAGGAAGGAGACTCATACAGGCCAGTACATCCAGGCTGAATCACATCACCATTCCAGTCAAAAGGCAGGTACTATAGAAACACTTGTTCATATAGCCCACACTTTTTGTTCTTCACAAGAACTATTACAAAAAGAATTACAATATATTAATTCCTACTTCATATCCATTGGTTATAAGAATTCCTTCATAAAAAGGGTTTTCAGTAGTCGTGCTTCAGCACCTCTTCAAATAAAGAAGAACCTATGTGTATACCTATCCCATATGTGCAAGGCGTTAGCAAACGCATAACTAAAGTGTTAAAACCACTAAATATTTGTGTGGCCCTTCCACGCGTCAGAAAAATCTCCACATTCCTCGTCTCCAAAGGACAAGCTCTCGCATCTCAGCTATCCAGGTGTCTACCAGATTCCCTGCTCTTGTGGGTTACCATATTTCGGACAATCAGGAAGATCTGTTCTGATCCGGTTAGAAGAACACAAGTCGTATATCCAGTACCTTGAACCTGAACAGTCTGGACTTGCAGAGCATACCATCAGCACGAGACATAGAGTTCAGTGGAACAAAACAAAAGTCATTCACAAAAGTCATTTCCTAATGGAACTACTTTACAAAGAAACATGTGAAACGTTACTTCACTCCCCCTAACCTAAACAGATCCGAAGGACTACGTCCTTCCCCCTTGTGGGAGATAGTACTCTATAAATCAGCAAATCTTTCCGAACTTGTAATTACACACACACACACACACACACACACACACACACACACACACACACACACACACACACACACACACACACACACACACACACACACACACACACACACACACACGCCTTTATACACTATCTAGCTTTTGGAGACTGAGTGGGTAGTTCAATCTCCACCGGTAGCCAATCAGAGATAGTGGGCCCATGTCAATCACTAATTATAGCAGCCACCGATGAAGAGGCTGGCAAACAAGTGCTGCCATCTCTTGGTACCTAACCCTAGCAAGATATGTCACTGTCTGCAATAATGTGGGTACTACGGTCGATTTTCTTGAGTTTACGAGACGAAAAACCCGAGTTTCCGGGAGGAAAAACCCGCTTGCCTGTGCTAGAGATCGACTAACTCGGGAACCGGTCGAAGATAGGCTTAGAAAAAGTTCCTGCAGTCAGCGACTAGACTAGAACCTAGGTCTAACTTCAAGCGGACAAACGCAAAGGACGCAAGCGCCACTTCCACTGAGCTACACAGGCCTTACAGTGATGAGTTTGAAAGGGAAATCGTGGAGTCCAGGGAAATCCTCCTTAATCCTGAACATTTGAACAACAACATCCCTGATAGCCATGCTGCAGATGTTCAATACTGGCGTTCACGAGAACTTGCAAGCTCGCATGCAACAAACAATAGCGCGTTAGAAAGAACAACTTGAAAAATACAACGTTTTTGTGTCAATTATGTATTGCATTTTTTGCCTGTAATTTTCAATTTTTTTTTTAACTTCAATTGTTCTACCTTTAGTGGATACCTGAAGAAGGCTGTAAAAGGCTGAAACTAGTTGTATCATTTTCATTAAAACTTCATATTTTATCTCGGTTTAAGTCACTAAATATTTATTCTTTAAAATGCACCATTACAACCGAGTAGAAGCTCAGGAATATATATATATATATATATATATATATATATATATATATATATATATATATATATATATATATATATATATATATATATATATATATATATATATATATATATATATATATATATTGGTTATCCTTGGTTATAACTTCGTTATTTTAATTCCTAATCCTAAGTATGTAAACAATTAAGTTTGCACCTGATACAAAGTTCAAGTCTAAAGATGATGCAACACCAGGGGAACTCATGTAAAGGTGGGTAAAGCTCTGATCACTATTCTTAGTATTTTCTCATAATGTAAAGCACATCTCACTAGAAGATGTATACTGCAATGCATTATGGGTAGGATCACTACCCAGACCGGTTTCAACCTTTTTTAGGTCTCCCCAGTGAGTTGCTAGACCCTATATACCAAGGTTATTGTAATACGGAGCCTTATCAACTTTACCTATAGAAGTTGAAACAAGGTGTTTTTATTTTTAATAAAAACCTCTGGAGGAGATATAGATGTAATAAATTAAGCTATTCACTGAGGAGACCTCAAAAAAGGTTGAAACCGATCTGGGTAGTAAACCCACCCGTAATGCATTGCAGTATACATCTTCTAGTGAGATGTGCTTTACATTATGGGAAAATACTAAGAACAGTGATCAGAGCTTTACTCACCTTTACAATGAGATGCTCTGGTTGTATCATCCTTAGACTTAAACTTTGTTTCAGGCGCAAACTTAATTGTTTGCATACTTGGGATTAGGAGTTAAAATAACCAAGTTTATAAAATAACTTGGTTATCCTAATATACAATATTCCCAAATTAAAAAATTTATTACACACACACACACACACACACACACACACACACACATACATACATACATACATACATACATATATATATATATATATATATATATATATATATATATATATATATATATATATATATATATATATATATATTATAAAAGAAAGAAAAAAGAAAAAAAAACACTAAAACACTGACGTTTAAATAAACTATGAACATCATAGAGAGTCTCTAAACATAATTGACATTAAATCGTTATGGTTCTATTTAAAGCTGTCCTTTCGATTGTTGTATTGTTGGGAAAGTACGTGCTAGTAGCACCTCGTGAACGCGAGCACATGATTACAGCTGAATGACTATCTGGGAGGTTGTAGCTCAAGTTATTATTTACATGAACAGGATTGAAGATGATTTCCCTAGATTCCACGATTTTTCTCTCTAGTTCATCATTGGAACTGAAGATGTTAGTAGTTTTTCCCAGCAGACTTTGTGACTTTGGGTTTCATCATTAGGATTAGCCGAGAAAAGGATATGACTTGATAATGCACTGGCTCGCTGTGTCTTGTAAGTAATGTCCCTCATGTGTTCTTCCATACGCAATTCAATAGATTTGTCTGTCTGCCCAAAATAAGGAATATCAAAAATCACAATATTTTATACATACCAGGATATTTGAGATGATGATGACAAGGTTTTGGGTGGCTTATTAAGAAACGGATCTTTGGAAGTGGAGTGAACAAAGTTCTGATATTGTATTTTCTTAGAACTTTTGCTAATTTATGTGAAATTGCACTTATGTAAGGAATAGATATATTGCCTTTGAATCCATTTGTTTCTTCTGAACGATGTCTAGGAGGATTAAGAAGGAATCCTTCAAAGATTCTCTTGGAATATCCATTAACTTTGAAAGAAGTTTTGAGATGGTTAATTTGGGTCATTATGTCCTAAGGTGGAAATTATTCCAAGCTTATGAAGAGGGAAGTGATGGGACCGACTATCCAGATATCTGATGGTATGTGTGGGCTTTCTATATATCGATATTTTGAGTTTACCAGAAGAGCGGGTCAGTTTGACATCAAGAAAAGGCAGGGAATTATTCGTTTCAACCTCGGCGGTTAACTGAATACTATGATGTCGATATCTGCGTAGTCAGTCCCATCACTTCCCTCCTCATAAGCTTGGAATAATTTCCACCTTGGGACATAGAGCCCGTTCTCTTCTTGATGAGCCAAATGAACTTCTTACAGAAATAAACCATCTCAAAACTTCTTTCAAAGTTAATGGATATTCCAAGAGAATCTTTGAAAGATTCCTTCTTAATCCTCCTAGACATCGTTCAGAAGAAACAATAGATTCAAAGGCAATATATCTATTCCTTACATAAGTACAGTTTCACATAAATTAGCAAATGTTCTAAGAAAATACAATATCAGAACCTTGTTCACTCCACTTCCAAAGATCCGTTTCTTAATAAGCCACCCAAAACCTTGTCATCATCATCTCAAATATCCTGGTATGTATAAAATATTGTGTGATTTTTGATATTCCTTATTTTGGGCAGACAGACAAATCTATTGAATTGCGTATGGAAGAACACATGAGGGACATTACTTACAAGACACAGCGAGCCAGTGCATTATCAAGTCATATCCTTTTCTCGGCTAATTCTAATAATGAAACCCAAAGTCACAAAGTCTGCTGGGAAAAATCTGCTAACATCTTCCGTTGCAATGATGAACTAGAGAAAAAAATCGTGGAATCTAGAGAAATCATCTTCAATCCTGTTCATCTAAATAATAACTTGAGCTACAATCTCTCAGATAGTCATTCAGCTGTAATCATGTACTGGCGTTCACGAGATGCTACTAGCACGTACTTTCCCAACAATGCAACAAACGAAAGGACAGCTTTAAATAGAACCACAACGATTTAATGTCAGTTATGTATAGAGACTCTCTATGATGTTCATAGTTTATTTAAGCTTCAGTGTTTTAGTGTTTTTTCTTTATTCTTTCTTTTATAATGTCACCTGATGAAAGCGGTTGCAAGCTGAAACTAGTCGTGTGTTTATATTAAAATCATTTTTACTTAAATCTCGGTTCTAGTCATTCAATTATTTTTAAAAAAATATGTATGTTAATCGAGTTAATGATCATACTTTCATATATATATATATATATTAATGGAGGTTCATTTACTCGGTTGTTAAACATATTTTTAAAAGAATTGAATGACACAACTAGTTTCGGCTTTTTACAGCCTTTTTCAGGCGTTTTCATAAAAAAGAAAAACATTAAACATTGAAGATAAAACTGAGAATAGCACAGGAAAGTCGCTATATATATTTAACGTGAAACTGTTGTTTTTAATGTATTCAAAGCTGTTCCTTCGTTAGCCACATTGCTGGGTGAGTGCGTGCGCATAGTATCTCGTTAGCGCCAGTATTTGATTTCAGCAGAATGACAAACTGGAAGGTTGTAGCTTAAATTATTATTTAAATGTACAGGGTTGAGGATGATTTCTCTAGATTTTACAATTTTTTTCTCCAATTCGTCATGGCAACAGAAAATGTTGTTAGATCTATCCCGAAAGATTGTATGACTATGATTTTCGTCATCAGAATCGGTCGAAAGAAGGATATGGCTGGATAAAGCACTGGCACGTGTTCTCTTATAAGCGATGTCCCTCCTGTGCTCCTCCATACGCAATTCAATAGACTTGTCAATCTGGCCAAAGTAAGGAATATCGCAGTCGCACCATATCTTGTACACACCAGGATATTTTAGATTGTGATGGTTAGGCTTTGGACGGCTCATTGAAGCGGAGTAAATACAGTTCTAATGTTATATTTCTTGAGAACCTGCTAATTTTTGAGAGACTGAGCTTATGTATGGTATAGAAATGTTGCCTTTAACATTATTCATTTCTTCAGTATGGCGACTAAGAGGATTAAAAAGGTATTTTTTAGTAATTTTTTTTAAAATAATCATTCAGTCTGAAAGTAGATCTAAGAAAACTGATTTCTTTACGAAGTTCATCTGGGTTGTCAAGAAGAGATCGACCTCTATGTCCAAAAGTAGAAATAATTCCACGTTTCTGAAGAGAGAAATGATGGGACTGACTATGGAGATATCCATTGGTGTGTGTAGGTTTTCTGTACATCGAAATTTTAAGTTTTTCAGAAGAACGTGTCAGTTTCACATCCAGGAAAGAGAGGGAACCATTAGTTTCAAACTCAGCCGTGAATTGGATATTCCTGTGTTGACTATTGAGATGTTTAAGGAAATTCAGGAGAGAATCACATTCATGGCTCCAATAGAAGAAAATGTCGTCCACATATAGTTTCCAACTTCTAGGTGCTAAGGAATAGGAAGAGATATCTTTAATTTCAAAATCTTCCAGATAAATGTTGGCAAGTACAGGAGATAAAGGATTGCCCATTGCTAGACCATGATTTTTCTTATAGTTAGTGTCCTGAAATATAAATATCCAAGCTTGATGCATTGAGTAAGTAAGGCTAACATTTTTTTGGATAACTTATCTGTGATTAGTGTCAGGACTTCGTCTGTAGGAACATTCGTGAACAACGATACTATGTCAAAGCTAGTCATGATTTCATTTTCTTGAACAGTAATATCCTTAATATATGATACAAAATCCACAGAGGTATTAATAAAAGATGAAGACTTGCTGGAAAAACATTTGAGGTATTTTGCAAGATGTTTTGAAAGGCTGTATGTTGGTGAATACCAACATAATCAACGAAGGGACGAAGTGGGGTATTTTCTCTGTGGATCTTGGGAACTTCATATATGCTTGGCATAAGCGGATGTAGAGAGCAAAGAGAAAGGCGATGTTTCTAAACAGTTCAGAAGTTGTTTTTAATAAATTGTTGGTAGGATTTTGAATATCATGAGTGGGATCTTTCTCAAGAATTGAGTAAATGTCACTCTGAAGTAATTCAAGCATCTTATTTTTATAATCTTCAAAGTTAGGGACTACTGTGGCAAGGTTCTCAAAAAATATAACATTAGAACTTTATTTGATCCGCTTCCTAAGTTCTGCTCTCTAGTGAGCCATCCAAAGCCTAACTATCAGAATCGAAAATATCCCAGTGTGTACAAGATATGGTGTGACTGCGACATTCCTTAATTTGGCCAGATGGACAAATCTATTGAATTATGGGACATCGCTTAAAAGATAACACATCACAGTGCTTTATCCAGCCATATTCTTTTTTTCGGCCGAATGTAATGACGAAAATAATTATACAATCCTTTGGGACCTAGCGAAATTATCCTCAACACTACACATTTAAATAATAATTTAAGCTACAACCTCCCAGACTGTCATTCTGCTGTGATCAAATACTGGCGCTCACGAGATGCTATACGCACGCATTCACCCAGCAATGTGGCTAACGAAGGAACAGCTTTGAATACGTTAACTACAACGTTTTCACGTTAAATATGTATAATGACTTTCCTGTGCTGTTCACGTGTTTTTATCTTCAATGTTTAATGTTTTTTCTTTTTTTATAAAAGCACCTGAAGAAGGCTGTAAAAAGCCGAAACTAGTGGTGTGATACTATTAAACCTTTTTCCTATTCTCTCGGTTTATGTCATTCAATTCTTGTAAAAATATGTTTAACAACCGAGTAAATGAACCTCCATGCATCTATAGCCTTCATGAGGAGGCTTCTCTTATTGATAATAAAAGAAACTTCAACAAAACACTGAAGATGATAGGACTGAACATCAACAGGTTATTATTATTATTATTATTATTATTATTATTATTATTATTATTATTATTATGTGACACCTCCAGGGAGTCAAAAGTGTCATCGAGAGAGAGTGTGCCAACACTATCGAACGATTGATCCCCTTCCAACTACTAACTGCGCTCAAACTTGATTAAATTTTTGCGAGCGATTAATAGCAGAGGCTCTACAAATCGACCAACTTCGCTCTGAAACGCTGCAAATTCCATGCAGTCTTTCCTATGTTTATATCATTTAAAGAGAATATCACAACGGAACGTGCAAAAAGAATCTATCACAAAGCAAAGTTAGACCTTCTTGCTGAAAAAATCTTCGACACAAAACGTACTCTCGCTTTTTTGTTTGCCAAAAAAAGTACATTAACTCAAATACTCGAAGAAACTCTAGACAATGAAATTTGGCATCTCTTTGGTATGCGTAGTGAATCTCAGGCAGCCCAAATCCAATATAACAATTTAAAACTTATTAGGAAATTTGAAGCCCTAAAAAGAGTACAAAACAACTTAATTTCTCAAAACCCCACATCAACCATGACAAAGTTGTAATTAATAAATCATCTCACATCCTTTCAGGTGAAGAAAAAAAGCATCCTCATCAAGGGTTTAAATTTTATTCCTTCTCCAAAATCTACCAAAAGAATCACTCCTCACCAAGATAGAAAAAGCTGTTTCCTTCCTCCCTTCACAAGATGCAAAACTTCGCCGTACGTATTGAATCCATCTTTATCATCAACAATGCTAAACCACACACAGATAATCTCTTCGTCGGAACGACAGGCTCTTAAGAGTTTAAAAAATAACAGAAAAATTATTATCCCCCCCCCCCTCGCTGATAAACGCAATGCTACAGTAGTCCTTAACTTTGAAGATTATTAAAATAAGATGCGTGAATTACTTCAGAGTGACACTTACTCAATTTTTGAGAGAGATCCCACTCGTGAACTTCAAAATCGTACCAACAATTTATTAAAAACAACTTCTGAACTGTCCAGAAACATTCGCCTTTCTATTCACTCTCTCTATCCGCTTATGCCACGCATATATGAAGTTACCAAGATCCACAGAGAAAATACCCCACTTCGTCCCGTCATCGAAGGCATTGATTCACCAACATTCAACCTTTCAAAACATATTGCAAAATACCTCAAATGTTTTTCGGCCAAGTCTTCGTCTTTTACTAATAACTCTGCGGATTTTCTATTATACATTAAGGCAGGGGTCGCCAAACTTCTTTGACCGTCGACCCCTTCAAGAGTTTCTTGACTTTTTATCGACCCCCTCTATTTTACTATTACAAAATTATAATAGGACAAGCAAAAAAGACGCCTTTGTGAGTTTTTAGATTGTTTATTTTATAGTTATAGTGTTTCTTGTATGTATAATATAGTATACATTATTATATTAGCTTAACGTCAAAGGGATAGGTGTTTGTTTTTGACGTCCTTCTTAACATTGCATATTTGATAGGAGGGATAAATAATATATAAAATATAAAATTTAATTTAGATAACAATTATACAATCTTCCTATAAGTATATATAGGATGTACAAAACTACCAGCCCTGCTCAACTCTTCAACATTATTATTGTTATTATTATTATTATTATTATTATTATTATTATTATTATTATTATTATTATTATTATTATTATTATTATTATTATTATTATTATTATTATTTCGGGCGACTCCAGGAGTCCTTAGACTCATCGAGGGAGGCCCTAAACATCATGTCCACACAACTATGTGATTACATTCTCACAGTATCTATCATACCTTGTCTTGAACTCGTTCACCGTCATAGCACCCATAACAGACTCTGGCAGCTTATTCCACTCATTTACCACTCTAAAAGTAAAGAACCTAGCTCTAACACCCCTGCTAACCACACTCTTGCCCAGCTTCCATAGGTAGGTGTCCCCTAGTTCTCCCACCACCAGTCCTGATCTCAAAAATATCCTCTGAATTAATCCTATAGAATCCCTTTAGCAATTTGAATGTCTCAATCATATCTCCCCTCCTCCACCTATCAACTAGTTTCTGCAACCCACAAATCTTCAACCTGTTCTCATATGGTTCATTCCATAGACCTGTTACCATCTTAGTCACTCGCCTCTGGATCCTCTCCTCCTCCTCCCCATCAAGAAGGAACCGAGGTGACCAAATCTGGGCACAGTAGTCGAGATGAGGTCTTATCAAGGCTCGGTACAGAGGTACAATAACTTGCTTGTCTCTGCTCGTCAAGGTATTTTTTAACAACCAAGTGAGTTGATGAGCTGATTTAGCTACTTTTGCAGTGTGCCCCCTAAACTTCATCTCCCTATCCACCAACACTCCCAAGTCCCTGGCCTCATCAATCTCTTGGAGTACAGTTCCACCAATGTGGTATACTGCTGCTAATCTTTTCACGCCAAAATGCATAACCTTACATTTTGTCACATTAAATTGACATCCATTCTCCTTAGCCCAGAACTCCAATCTATCTAAGTCATCCTGCAAGACTTTGACATCTTCTGCATTCACTATTGCCCTACCCAACTTTGCATCATCAGCGAACAAATGAATTGTTCCACTTAGATCCTTCCCTATATCGTTAATGAACAGATTAAACAGCAGTGGTCCAAGAACAGAACCCTGCGGCACACCACTAGTCACAGGCCGTCTTTTGGACTCTATTCCTGAATAAACTACTCTTTGATATCTCTCCATCAACCACCACCTATCCACCTCACCAACCCTATATCCATTCCCATATGTTGTAGTTTACGGATTAGTATTCCATGTGGTATCTTGTCAAACGCCTTTGCCAGGTCCAGCAGTATCACTGTAAACCTGTTTCCCTTATCCAGTTCAGCCGTCACCTTGTTATAAAACTTGAGTAAGTTACTGAAGCATGATCTACCCTTCACAAAGCCATGCTGTCCCCTGTACAGTATCTCGTTTTCATCAATCCATTCCTGTATTTTTCCCTTGACTACTTTCTCTAAGACCTTGACAACGACTCCTGACATGCTGATCGGTCGGTAATTTGCAACCGTAGTCTTGGATCCTCCTTTATGCAGTGAAACTATTTTCCCCTCTTTCCACACCTTCAGGACTAAGCCAGACCTGAGACTCAGATTAAACAACATGGTCAAGGGCACTGATAAACATAATGAAGTTTTGTTCGTGAATGAATAACGATTGAATTATAATATGTATGTTGATGAATTTTAGAACATTAACGTTCACTTGTATGTCGATGCGCAAAAATGAGACTGGGGTCGAATAAGTGTAAGTATAAGTAAATAAGCAACCACGCACGTGTTGCAATCTCGCTCCCGCCGCGCCGCCATACGGAAACCACCGACATTCGTTTACTGGTAAATACGTCATTTTGGCCTACATGATTGGCCTCCGTTAATATTTTCATGACCTTGCTCCATCTTACAGGTCCTATTCATGTCACTGCTTCCACGATTCACTCTTAATTGCGTTGTCAATCAGGATGGAGGTAATCCAAGTTAACCGAATTAAATATTACCCGTACAATGATGTCTTATATTTTTCTATCGATCCCCAATCGACCCCCTAACAATGTTATATCGACCCCTGGGGGTCAATATCGACCACTTTGGCGACCACTGCATTAAGGATATTACTGGTCAAGAAAATGAAATCATGGCTAGCTTTGACATAGTATCGTTGTTCACAAATGTTCCTAAAGACGGAGTCCTGACACTACTCAAAGATAAGTTATCCAAACAAATGTTAGCCTTACTTACTCATTGCATCAAGTCTGGATACTTTAGATTTCAGGACACCATATATAAGCAAAATCATGGTCTAGCAATGGGTAATCCTTTATCTCCTGTACTTGCCAACATTTATCTGGAAGATTTTGAAGTTACAGCTATCTCTTCCTATTCCTTAGCGCCTAGAATTTGGAAACTATATGTGGACAACAATTTCCTCATTTGGAGCCATGGACGTGATTCTCTCCTGGATTTCCTTGAACATCTCAACAGTCAACACCGGAATATCCAATTCACGGCTGAGTTTGAAATTAATGGTTCCCTGCCTTTCCTGGATGTGAAACTGACCCGTTCTTCTGAAAAACTTAAAATTTCGATGTACAGAAAAACCTACACACATCAATAGATATCTCCATAGTCAGTCCCATCATTTCTCTCCTCATAAACGTGGAATTATTTTTATTTTTGGACATAGAGCTCGCTCTCTTCTTGACGACCCAGATGAACTTCGTGAAGAAATCAGTTTTCTTAGATCTACTTTCAGACTGAATGGTTATTCTCAAAAAATTACTAAAAATACCTTTTTAATCCTCTTAGTCGCCATACTAACGAAATGAATAATGTTAAAGCAACATTTCTATACCATACATTAGCTCAGTCTCTCAAATATTAGCCAAGGTTCTCAAGAAATATAACATTAGAACTGTATTTACTCCGCTTCCTATGATCCGCTCTCTAGTGAGCCGTCCAAAGCCTAACCATCACAATCTAAAATATCATGGTGTGTACAAGATATGGTGCGACTGCCACATTCCTTAGTATGGCCAGATTGACAAGTCTATTGAATTGCGTATGGAGGAGCACAGGAGGGACATCGCTTATAAGAGAACACGCGCCAGTGCTCTATCCAGCCATATCCTTTTTTCGAACGATTCTGATGACGAAAACCGTAGTCATACAATCTTTTGGGATATATCTAACAACATTTTCCGTTGCCATGACGAATTGGAGAAAAAAATTGTAGAATCTAGAGAAATCACCATCCTCAACCTGTACCTTAAAATAATATTTTAAGTTACAACCTCCCAGACTGTTATTCTGCTGTGATCAAATACTGGCGCTCACGGGATACTACACGCACACACTCACCCAACAATATGGCTAACGAACGAACAAACAGCTTTGAATACATTAACTACAATGTTTTCACGTTAAATATGTATAGTGACTTTCCTGTGCTATTCACAGCTTTTATCTTCAGTGTTTAATGTTATTTTCTTTTTTTTTTGAAAACACCTGAGGAAAGCTGTAAAAAGCCGAAACTAGTCGTGTGATTCTATTAGACCTTTTTCCTTTTCTCTCGGTTTATGTCATTCAATTCATTTAAATATATATATTTATATATATACGAGAGATGTCGAGAAAGTTAGTTATGATGGGCTGTCAGCTAATGCCTATGTTGTTCCCGTATAAGGAGTAGGCGGGGTCGTTTACTCTATCTAACTTTTGGAGACTGAGTGGGCAGTTCAATCTCCACTGGTAGCCAATCAGACAGATATCTCGCCCAAGGATATCACTGATTAATCGGTACGCAGGGAAGAAGGCGGCAAGCTAGTGCCGCCATCTCGTGGTCTCTAACCCTAACACAATATTTTTAATGTCTGAAAATAGTGTGGGTTCTACGGTCGATTTTCTTGAGTTTACGGGACGAAAAACCCGAGTTTCCCGGAGAAAAAACCCGCTAGCTTGTGCCAGAGATCGACTAACTCGGGAACCGGCCGAAAAGAGGCTTAGAAAAATTTCCTCTAGTCGTTGACTAGATTTGAACCACCATCCTTACTTCGTGCGGTCAAGCGCTGTAGAGTGCAAACGCCATTTTACTGAGCTACACAGGCTCTATGATGGGCTGTCAGAGAAACAAAAATATGCTTACAAAAAAACTTTATTTTAAATTAAAGTTGACATCTTTCACTACTTTTCTGCATAATTTCCACCATTATTCAGGCACTTATCGTAAGGGGGCACCGAGAGTTGTATTATACCTTCGTCGTAAAAAGTTTGCACTGAAACCGCCGGCCATCAAGATGAGATTTCAGATGTTTGAACAGGTGAAAATCGCTTGGCGCGAGGTCAGGAGTATATGGGGAATGATGGAATTGTTTTCAACCGAAGGTGGCGAGAAGTTGTTGAGTTACGCCTGCCGTGTGTGGGCGGGCGTTAGGCATTAGTTCAAATCGTCATTTCCAAAAGATTATCGCACGCTCCGTTCATCATCGTGCACACCTGTCCTTACTTCATTAAAAAGTGTTACCCATCTTCATACCATTGAATCACTCATTGTGTGTTCTCCATAAACTACAATAATTTGCCGATGAATTTCAGGTGCTTTAACGTTCCTCACATTGAAGAAATGGATAACTGACCTAATTGCAAATGTGGCGGGCGATTCGATTTTACATGCCTCGGGCGATTCGATTTTACATGCGTCGGGTGATTCGATTTTACATGCGTCGGGTGATTCGGTTTTCTTAGACATTATAAACACACACCAAGAAGTGTACGCACTGCGAGAATGTCGAAAAATGGTACCAATGCCTTGATAATGAATTAACAAACTCAGCACGCCTGTACACCATTGCGATTGTAGAGCTGCAGGTAACCCAACCGAAATAAGCACGAGACGCTACAAATATATATATATATATATATATATATATATATATATATATATATGACAGAATGATCATTGACTCGGTTAACATACATAGTTTTATGAAAAATATTGAATGACTAGAACCGAGATTTAATTAAAAAGGTTTTAATATAAACACACTACTAGTTTCGGCCTGTAACAGCCTTCTTCAGGTGACATTATAAAAGAAAAAAACATTAAACATTGAGGGTTAAAAGACTATGAACATCATAGACAGTCTTTATACATAATTAGCATGAAAACGTTGTAGTTGTATTTGAAGCTGTTCTTTCATTTGTTGCATTGTTGGGAGAGTGCGTGCTTGCTGCATCACGTGAACGCCAGTACATGATTACAGCTGAATGACTATCCGGGAGGTTGTAGCTTAAGTTGTTATTTAGATGAACAGGATTGAAGATGATTTCTCTCGATTCCACAATTTTTCTCTCTATTTCGTCACTTCAACGGAAGATGTTTGTAGATTTTTCCCAGCAGACTTTGTGACTTTGGTTATTATCATTAGGATTAGCCGAGAAGAGGATATGACTTGATAATGCACTTGCTCGCTGTCTCTTGTAAGTAATGTCTCTCATGTGTTCTTCCATACGCATTTCGACAGATTTGTCTGTCTGCCCGAAATAAGGAATATCGCAGTCACATAATATTTTATATACTCCAGGGTATTTGAGTTGATGATGACAAGGTTTTGGGTGGCTAATTAAGGAACGAATCTTTGGAAGTGGAGTGAACAAGGTTCTGATATTGTATTTTTTTAGAACTTTTGCTAATTTATGTGAAACAGTACTTATGTAAGGAATAGATATATTGCTTTTGAATCTATTTGTTTCTTCTGAGTGATGTCTGGGAGGATTAAGAAGGAATTTGTTAATGATTTTCTTGGAATATCCATTAACTTCGAAAGAAGTTTTCAGATGGTTTATTTCTGTAAGCAGTTCATTTGGATCATCAAGAAGAGAACGGGCTCTATGTCCCAAGGTGGAAATTATTCCAAGCTTATGAGGAGGGAAATGATGAGATTGACTGTGCAGATATCTGTTGGTATGTGTGGGTTTTCTATATATCGATATTTTTAGTTTACCAGCAGAAGAGCGAGTCAGTTTGACATCAAGAAAAGGCAAGGAATTATCCGTTTCAAGCTCAACAGTAAACTTAATACTTTGATGTCGGCTATTGAGATGTTCGAGGAAAACCATAAGGGATTCATGTCCATGGCTCCAAACAATGAAGACATCATCCACATAACGTTTCCAAACTTTAGGTGTTAAAATAAAGGAAGAGATAGCTTTGGTTTCAAAATCTTCTAAGTAAATATTTGCAAGAACAGGAGATAAAGGATTACCCATAGCCAGTCCATGATTTCGTTTGTAAATATTATCTTGAAATTTGAAGTAACCGGACCTGATGCAATGTGTAAGCAAGGCTAACATTTTTTTGGATAACTTGTCCTTGAGTAATGTTAGGACTTCATCTGTTGGGACATTAGTGAACAAAGAAGTTATGTCCAAGCTAGCCATGATGTCATTTTCATCAACTGTAATATCCTTGATGTATGTAACAAATTCTGTAGTGTTCTTGATAAAGGAAGGTGATTTCCCTGAAAAAACTTTTGAGGTATTTGGCAAGGTATTTTGAAAGATTGTATGTAGGAGAATCGATACCTTCTACAATTGGGCGTAATGGGGTATTCTCTTTATGGATTTTAGGAACACCATATATGCGAGGAATTAACGGATGGAGAGAGCGAAGAGATAAACGGACGTTTCGGGATAATTCAGTTGTTGTTTTTAATAAGTTGTTTGTACGATTTTGAAGTTCACGAGTTGGATCTCTCTCAAGTATTGAGTAGGTATCATTATGTAGTAAATCAATCATTTTATTCTTGTAATCTTCGGAGTTCATGATGACTGTTGCATTTCCTTTATCTGCAGGGAGGATGATTATATCTCTGTTGTTTTTTAAACTTTTAATAGCTTTGCGTTCAGTTGAAGTAATGTTGTCTGCAGGTGGTTTTGCGTTATTGATAATAAAGATTGATTCAATACGTAGAAGGTTTGCATCTTGTGGAGGGAGAAAAGAAGCAGCTCTTTCTATTTTTGTAAGTAGTGTTTCCTTTGGTATTAATTTTGGTGAAGGAATGAAGTTTAGACCTTTACTAAGGATGCTTTGTTCTACATCTGAAAGTATATAGGAGGATTTGTTGATAACGACTTTGTCAATATTGATGTGTGGTTTTGAGTTCCTATTATTTTGTAATCTCTTTAACGTTTCAAATTTTCTTATAAGATTTACTTTGTTATTATATTGTATTCTGGCTGCTTGAGATTCACAGCATGTATTAAACGTATGCCAACTTTCATTATCTAGAGATTCTTCCAGTATTTCAGCTATGGTTCTTTTTTTATTGAAAAGAAAAGCGAGAGTGCGTTTAGTATCCGATATTCTTTCAGACAGTAGGTCTAATTTAGCTTTATGATAGATTCTCTTCGCACGTTCAGTTGTTATGTTTTCTTTAAAGCATATAAATTTAGGAAAGATAGCATGGAATTTGCAACGTTTTAAGAAGACCAACCTGTTAATGTTTAGTCCAATCCTCTTTAGTGTCTTGTTGAAGTTTCTTTTATTATTGATAATAGAAGCCTCGTCATGAAGGTTATGGATGACAGAATGATCATTGACTCGGTTAACATACATAGTTTTATGAAAAATATTGAATGACTAGAACCGAGATTTAATTAAAAAGGTTTTAATATAAACACACTACTAGTTTCGGCCTGTAACAGCCTTCTTCAGGTGACATTATAAAAGAAAAAAACATTAAACATTGAGGGTTAAAAGACTATGAACATCATAGACAGTCTTTATACATAATTAGCATGAAAACGTTGTAGTTGTATTTGAAGCTGTTCTTTCATTTGTTGCATTGTTGGGAGAGTGCGTGCTTGCTGCATCACGTGAACGCCAGTACATGATTACAGCTGAATGACTATCCGGGAGATTGTAGCTTAAGTTGTTATTTAGATGATACTAGGGGGGATATTCCCCCCTGGCACCTAAGGGGATCAACTCTTCGTGTTCCGGACTGGTAGGCCAGTTCTCCTTGAATTCTGATGACTCGAAAGCGGGGTTCTGGACTGGTAGGCCGGTTCTCCTTGAATTCTGATAACCCGAATTTTGAAGACTCGGCACTCAGGGTAGCCCCTGAGTTTCAAAACGTTTCATAAAACGTGACATAAAAAGGCTCGTCATTTTATATATAAAATTATAAAATATAAAATATATATAAAATAAAATAAAATTATAAAATAAAATTAATAAATCTTTCTTATTTCAATCCTAATCCGGATCTTTTGTGGTTTTCTTCATAGATAGATAGTTTTCTTGTTCTTCTCCTTTTGCCTTCGTGCTAGTATCCCCTAGAGAATGTTTATTTAAATGTACTAAATGAAAGTGGACGAGAATATAGTAGACAATCTTCACCATCGATCACATGTTGATAATCATAAGCAGTATTATATGTATCCAATTGAACGCAGAACAATACTGTTTCATTGGATGAAGCAAAATGCTTTTTATAGTCCCCATTTTTGATGTCTAGGATACAATGAAGGGAAAAAAATTATAAGCTTTTAGCTCGCACTGTGAGGGCATGGGGGTTAAGTATCTTCACTTGATATTAAAATGGCCTTAGGTCTTTTATGTCTTTTATGCCTGTAGCGTTCTTTTTCATTGTAGCTTGCAGCTTGTTATACCAGTTCATTAGGGTGTGTAGTCGTTTTCAAGAAGAACTTTGCTGCTAGAAAGTGTATGAATGAAGAGATATATGTCACTTCAGATTAATCTGAAGATTTCTGACGAACCATGGAGCATTTAGTATCATTCGTAAATATTTGTTGCACTCGTTGCAATTTAAGAATATTAACATTGGAGGTGCGACTCCAAGCTGGAGAAGCATATGTAATTATAACGAATCACCATCTGGAAGAGCATCAGTTTGTTTCTTGTGTTTAATTTCCTGTGTCTCTTAATCAAGGGGTGCAGTTGGGCGATGGCTTTAGTTACCTTTGCACGTATGTTCCTAATTGATGTTTGCAATTTTTTTTTCTTGAGCTTATGTTATATTTTTTCCTTGGTTTGTTTTTCTCTCCTATTAAATTCATGATATCTTCTGAAAGACGGTGGGGCTTGAGGGCAGCTGTAGTTGTAGTGCTGCTATTGCTTTATTTATTTGTTTTGTGAGATTTTTGTATTGCTATGTCAACTTCTTCCTTTGATCTTGTACAGGGAACAGGACCAATATATTCAGGAAGTACTTTAGATAATTTTCCCCAGGTTATGAAAATGTGTGTGTGTGTGTGTGTGTGTGTGTAGGGGGGGAACAATTGTTCTTGTTTCCCAGATGAAGTAGAATGGGATTATGATCTGACTATAGTTCATTTAATGTTTTTTATTTAATAATCTGTAGAATGGTAATATCTAGGATGTTAGCTGCGCCAGTAGGACTGTGATGAGTTGGCTCCGTGCGATCTGTCAAAACAGCGTAGTTAAATCCTATGTAACTGAAAAGGATGGGACCGCTCTTATTGGTGGATTTGCTATTCCAAGAGGGATGTTTGGAATTCAGATCCCAACAATGAGAATGGACTCCCAAACTCCAAGAATGGCATCCAAATAAAAAAATAGTAAAGGCCTTGCAGTGAGTTGTACACAACATAGATTTTTAGTTTACCTGCTGTGTTGGTGTGAACGTCAATGCATGTAATCTCTAGGTTAGTGGATGAACGGTTGGTTAATGAATGGTGTTTAATGTAACTTTTGATAAAGATGGCAGTGCCACCTCCTCTGTTGTCTAGTCTGTCATTTCTGTGAAGCTGATATCCTTTCAGTTTAGGATTATCTGCAGGTTTTAGATGGGTTACGTTTATTAAAATAATATCTGGATGATATCTCTTTGAGAATTCTCGGAGTTCTAAGATCTGGATAGTTAGGTCGTTGGCATTCCAAGCTATAATCTGTAGTGAATCCGGAGAAGTCTATTTCTGATCATTTGAGAGTACTGTTAGAATAGAATGCGTTTGTTGAAGGAATCTTTTTGTGGAATTTATTTGTGGGTTGGATTCACTAAAGTCTTGGAGCATGTTAGTGAGAGAAGCTGTAATGATTGCAGTCAGATTTGGATGTGATTGTGATTGGTGTCGATCCTGGTGTGTTACCTTCATCTTTCGAGCCACGTCGGTATAGGTCCTGCCCTGTCAGTGATTATTCACCCTCTTAAAAAATCTCTGCCTGCAGTTGCGAAGATTCTGCTTTGTTGCGTTGAGCTTCGTGAGATTGGGGAGCCAAATCCACCGATTCCTGAATGTGAGAAAGAGAGGCGGAGTGATTATTTTTAACTATCCTCTTATTTTTTGGATAGTAAATACATCATCCATAATTGTCTGAGTGAGGGCCACTGTGGTTGGCACATTTGGTCAGGGTGGTTTTGGACTTGGTGTAAGTGTTAGTGGGATGGTGGCCTTCACCACATTTTAGGAACCTATAATCGGCTCTGCAGAGTTTTTGTGCATGACCGTACTTCTGACATCTATGGCACTGTCCCGAAGAAGCTTTTTTCTTTAAAGGTTCGGGTGTGATATTGAGCCCACAGATTGATATTAGATCGTAAATATTTTTTAAGGAGTTTTAAATTTCCACAAGGACTAGTGGCATTGGGCTCTTGTCAGTTCGTAACCTTCTGCTAATCTTTACTGGTGGTAGTTCATAGCAGCAGAGATATGCTGCTCTCTCCTTAGTGTTGATATCTTCTGTCACACCTCGAAGCACCGCCTTAAAATTTCCCTCCGAGCTGAGGGAGAATGTTCGATATTGGATATTCAGGGCACCAATGGTTTTAGTTTGGTGACGAAAATCACCCACTGTGGCGGGCTGAATTTTAATGCCCTTAACAACATTCTTCACCCATGAGTATGTTATCTTTGCCTCTCTCATGACTGCTACCAGAGTTGTCCACTTGGTCTTCGCCCATAGGACTATTGGAGGCACCTTTTCTTTAGGAGAGTAGAGGGATCATCATCATTAGGGATGTCATCTTCCATCCTGTCATCCTTGCGTGTTTCTTCTGTTCTGCGCTTTTTGTGCGCGTGTACTTCCTTGAACTCTGTTGTGGCTGGGGAACCACCAAATCAATCTTTTCCTCCTCTGGTCTTATGTCTTTCCCTTCACTTGCCATGAAATATAGGTTTAAAAACCCAGGTCATCACGTCTTTTTAAGAGCTTTTTAAGTAGCTCCAAAGCAAGTTTCTCGTTAAGGCTTTGGATTAAATTTTCCGTATCTAGATTATTCATTTTAAATGACTTACCTGTGTATCTGCAATGCTTATTCCAGATAGTCAAAAATTCCGCAATGTCACAGTTAATAAGAATAACTACATAATTCCGTAATCAGTAAAAACACACCCTCTCATGAAAAGCCAAATCTCAAATCAATGCATTCAATTTAATTTATCGTGAATTTATATGACACTTAGAAGCCTCTTTAAAATCTCTCCTCAATTTTTTAAAATTAAGAAGTGGATTAAAATAAAGAATATATCGACAATTAAATATTTAATTCATCTTCATGAAAAGTTTTTACAAAAAAAAAAAAAAAAAAAAAAAGAAAAAGAAAGAAAAAAAAAAGGTTTCTCGGGCACTTCATAGTCAAAAAAAACAAAAAACCAGTTAACGCCTTTTTATTCCCGTATATACAGGGAGTAGTCGAGGCCGTTTTTAGCCCTGTCTAACTTTTTGGAGACTGAGTGGGCAGTTCAATCTCTACTGGTACCCAATTCGAAGATAGCTGGCCCAAGGCTATCACTAATTAAGCGGCACGCAGTGAAGAGAGATGGCTCAACAAGTGCCGCCATCTTGTGGTCCCTAACCCTAGTATTTAATGTCTGAAAATAATGTGGGTTCTACGGTCGATTTTCTTGAGTTTATGGGACAAAAAACCAGCTTGACCGTGCCAGAGATCGACTAACTCGGGAACCGGTCGAAAAAAGGTTTAGAAAAATTTCCTCTAGTCGCCGACTAGACTCGAAACCAAGTCGTCGTGCGGATAAGCACCGTGGTGTGCAAACGCCACATCCACTGAGCTGCGCAGGCTCTTCCAAACGCGCCACATCCACTGAGTTACACAGGCTCTCTCTTCATAGTGAAAAAAAAGGGGAAAAAATTTTTTTTCATAGTCAAAAAAATAAAAAAAAAATTTTTTGACCTTGAAGGATTGTATACACTGATGTGCACAAAATATTGTGCTAATGAAATAAATTAAATTACGTACAGTGTTCAGAAATAAATCTGTAAAGGTACTGAAATTTTAATATTTGAATTTAAACAAAAAAACATTTAAAATCTGGAAGTTATGGAAAATAACATCAAAATTAGGAGATGAGGGAAATAGCAATGAAGGGAAGGGAGGTCGTTTTTTTTAGGACCGCGAAAAGAAACTTTTTAAGATACAATGATAGTTCAACCATTACGAAGAATTAGCTATTAGCAGAAGGCTTAACTACCCAAACGACCATAGGGATAAAATACAGGTAACCCTCGTATAAAGCGGATGTTAGGTTCCACAAAAATGCCGCGTTATATAAATCGCGTTATGCGAGAATCAGATCACATAGAAAAAGTTGGGTTAGGTTCCGAAATCATTTTTTTTTAAAGATTATATAAACAATGACATATCCAACAAAAATATTTTTTATTTCATTTAGGTAATTCATGTAAGCTAAGAAAACATAAATTATGAAGCAAATACATAGTATAAAATCATAAATTGTACTTAAACTTCATTGCACATAATACATAAATGTATTATATATGAAAAGATAAAAGGTTACTACAGTTTGTAGACCTCATATCGAAACCGCGTTGTATAAGTAACGCGTTATACGAGGGTTACCTGTATATCAAAACATACGCCTCTTCGTATCAATATTCTTTATGCAATATTCAAAGGATATATTAATTTCTATTCACATTTCGCATCCATGCAATTATATGTATGTCTGGGCGGCTCCTAAAGGGTACTTCTTGTTATTATTATTTATTATTATTCCTGACACCTCCAAGGAGTCTGAAGACTCATCGCGGAAGGACACCTCCTGTACAACTTTCCGTCTGCACTACTACACAGAACCTCTACTACCAATCACCTACATCAACGCCATCTACTGCCCACAACCACCCTTATGAATAATGCTAATCATGACTAAATAAAATAAAATTAAAATATCAGTTGAGGCAAAGGCATTATATTCGTCAACTGCATGTTGTAGACTCACTTTGTTTGTGGGAGGCGAATATCTTGCATTTGTGTATGAGAAGTGATGACTCAGTTTCATTAGGAAAAGCCTATGAATGTGTCTGGGGATTTGAACCTTGATTTCACGTAAACGAAATGTTCGCCTCTTCCAATAGTATCACTAAGGCGTGAAATAATCAGAGTAAAATCGCGTAGCGAGCAATGTTAGGCTGATATTATAAGTAGATAATCAGACAAATCAGCAGCGAAACCATTATATAGCAAAATTCTTCAACGTAGATAGTTTGGAACGGCTGCAAATCTGATGATGCAAGAGTTTGATTCTAACTTGTTTCGGGGAACCAAACGCTGAGGTTGTGTCAAAGACAGAAATTAGTAACCATTTGTTCAGAAAAGATACAACACCTTCAAAATTCTATTCGGAATCTTAAAAGTTGTTGGATTATTGATAGTAAGCCATCAAAAATTTGAATGTCAACTGGTGGGTATAACGCAAAGGTTATTACAGCCGGGCCGCCAAATATTTTTTACTCTTCCATTTGATCAGTATTAAGAACTATTTTATTATTATTACATAAAGATCCCATGGAGTCAAAGACTCATATAGGAGGTCACTTTGTTATACACACAGCTCATCATGCTATGCCTTAAACACATTCAAATTCTCTCTAGACCAACACTCTCAGGCAAGGCATTGCAGTCATTCACAACTCTGCATGAAAAAATCCTGCTTCTCACTCCCTTGTTCACACCCTCTTTATACAGTTTACAGGGATGATCTCTTGTTCTCCTTCCCTGTTCTCTCCTGATTTAACCTTGGTATTATCCTGGATCTAGCTCAGTGTGTTTGGTGACGCACTCGATTCCATACATTCAGGAAAGAGAAAAATCGCCATAACTTGGTGGGGGTGGGAGGAAGAGTGAGAAAGAAAATAAAAACGTGAAAGTCAGATACATTATGTAAAAATTGATGCTGAATCAAGTTATTGCACAGAAATGAGTGGTGCTGTCAGTAGTACATGTAAATGAGCCATATCATAAAAGCAGGTGTTTCGGAGTGGTTTTCCATTTCGCGTCTGCAGTGAGAATAAGACATTTCTTGATCGAAAATTCTTAGATATAGTTGCAAGACATTATTTAATTGATGATCTCAGGTGGCGAGCCATGATAAGACTAGAGGCATGCCAAACTCAGGCGAAGGTAGCCAGATGGTGGCATGTGAGTATCATTCCGTAATTCACAGATTATGGAACCAATTCAGCAGCCACAAACAAAATCCAGAGAAACAGTAAAGAAATGCACACCGCAGTCGGTGACCGGTGTGTCCGATTATTTTCTCTCAGAAACTGTGCTGCCCTGAATCAGCTACGATCTTACCTCACACTGACTACAGGAATATTGGGATCTGCTTCCACTCTGATCAGAAGGCTTCGCGAAGGTGGTCTATATGCTAGGCGACCGGTAATCTGCTTGCCGTATCCCCAGGCCATAGAAAAGACACTTGAAATCATGAGACTCCATATCAACTGGACCCAAGACAAATGGATTATTGTTTACAGGTGAGTCCCGATTTGCTATAGAAAGCGAAACTAGGCGTGCTTTGATCCGAAGAGAACCAGCAACACATTACCAAAGCTCCAATATACATAAAAGGAATGCTTATTATTGAGATAGTGTTATGTGGAAAATAGGAGGAACAATAACTATGGAAAGATAACTTAAATGAGTGCAGATGGTAGAGACTTAACAGAGGCAGACGTAATTATTGAGATACTGATTGCCCATATTTTAAAGGTATATTCAATGGGAAGATATTCTTATAGTAGGTGATTGGGACTGATATGAGAACAGAGGTTCATAAATTAGAGGAAAATAGGGTATTGCAGAATATGGATGCAAATACAGCTTTGGGATCGGATGGGATATAAGCTCGCGTTTTAAGAGAAACTGCAGGGGAATTGGTGATGCCTTTGACTAAGCTGTTTAATTTAAGTTTCAGCTCTCGCAAAGACCCAGGGGAGTGGAATGAGGCTAAAATAATTTCTTTGCATAAAGGGGAGATCTCAGTTTGTAGTAGCAAATCATAGACCAATGATCATTGTGGTAGTAAAAGTACAGGAAACGTTAGGCACAAAGAGAATTCAGGAATGGGTAGGATAATAATAGGATACTCTGTGACGGGCAGCATGGCTTTGTGTGAATGGTAGACCATGCTTCAGTAATCTGTGAACTTTTTATAATAGAGTGACAGCTGAGTGGGATAAAGAGAATGGCTACACAACGACACTGCTAGATTTTACAAAGGCATTTGATAGAATACTACATGGAACACTTTTAGGCAAACTATAACAAATGAGGATTGATACCAAACTGGTGATATGGATAAATGAATGGCTCATGGAGAGATAATACTAAAAAAGTAGTATTTGGAGGAGCAGAATCTGCAAGTTGGTGACTACTGTTGTGCTGCAGGTCTCTGTGCTTGGACCAGTTCTGTTTAATTTGTACTAAAATTATATAGGAAATGATTTCAAGCAATACATATTCAGTTGTTTGCTGTGATGGAAAGTTGGGAAGAGTAATAGTTAATCAAGGTGACATCGAGCTTGCAGGATGATATGAAGAGTCTGACAGTATGGGAAACACATAATGGATATCGATTTAATGTGGAAAAGTGTCAAGTTGTGCCTTCTGGGACACAAAGTTTAGAATCTGTGTATCACATTGAAAGAACTATAGGGAGTTGGTGAAGCCACAGATTTGGGGATAGTATTATTTAAGTATTATTATAAGTAAGCACACTGATAAAAGAGGATCTTCCTTTAACAAACCCATGCTGGCCACCAAAGAGTATTTTTCTGTTGTCAACCCAATTCCGAATCTTGGGCCTAACTAACTTCTCTAACACCTTTACTACAACTCCAGACACACAGACTGGCCTATAATTCAAACCCAATAGTCTTATTACCTCCTTAGGAATCGGAACAATTTACCCTCTTTTTATTCCTTTGGAACTTGGCCCAGTGCAAGACTCATGTTAAAATGATATGTAAAAGCTAATGTAAACTCCCTGGAACATTCCCTCAAAATATGTGGTGATATAGTATTAAGTCCTACAACCTTATTTAAAGCAGGTTTATTCAATTCCTCGTATACCTCCTGCTCACTTATTAACAGTTCCTCTTCCTCCTTTCCCATTGCATTCAAGTTCTGCCAATTGTCACATTCACAAGAATGAAACACTTTTATAAATTGCTCATTAAATACCTCAACTATATCCTCTGCAGCAGTTATCATTCCTTCATTTTTACTATCAATGCCATCCTTCCATAACCATTCTTTCTTCTACTGGCCACATAGCACAAAAAATTCTAGTTTTTTAGCTGCATTAACTAACTGCTTCTCATAATGCACTTTTTCTACTGTTATCAAGCGAGTCACCTTCCTCACCTGCTCTTTGTACTTCTCATCTCATGCAACTGGTTATTATAACCACTCATCTTGTGCTTCTTCCAGTTGCATACCATACCTCTAGATTCATCCATTTTACAACTGCCCTATTTATCCTCTTGTCCTTTGGAATATATTCTGATATAGCCTCCATCAAATAGTTCTTGAGCAGGGCCCAAGAAGCATTGATATCCTTTCCATCCAATTCCTCTTTCCAATTTATTGATGCAAGCTGTTTCCTGAATTTTTCATAATTACCAGCCTTATAATTTCCATATATCCCTTTCTAACAGTGTCCTTAAATGACTGATCATTCTGCAAGTGATCACCTCATGGTTACTCTCGCCAACTGGTGGAAGATTTGATAATCCATTTATAATAACATCATCTGATGAGATGATCGGAGCCAATATCCTTGTGTACCCTATGTTATGTACTGCCTTAGATAATTGTCTTTCAAAAACTCCAGAAATTAATAATAATAATAATAATAATAATAATAATAATAATAATATTATTATTATTATTATTATTATTATTATGTTACACCCGAAAAAAGAAAACTTCAGCACAAGATTTTATTGCAAAAAGCTTCGGTCAGGACACAAACCAAGAGGAACTAGCAGACTCATTCAACCATGCTTTCACAAACAACATCACACAACTCAAAAAAGACAAACTACCAACGATCATCAAAACACTACCGAAACAAAGTCAACAACAAACGATGTATTTTCCACCCATAACAAAACAGGAACTGAAAGAAGCAATCCTACAACTAAAACCAAAGACCACTCCAGGAATAGACACAATAAGACTCACAGACCTTATAACACACTTTGAACAAATAAATCCAACTTTTGAAACTCGTGAACATAATATTCGACACAGGTATTATTCCACAACAACTAAAAACTGCTGTAATTACGCCAATATACAAACACGGCAAAAGAAACGATACTCAGAACTACAGACCAATAGCTACACTACCAGTCATCTCAAAAATTCTAAAAAAAATAACACACACCAGACTACAGAACTATTTACAGAAGTACAACATCATCTCACAAAACCAATACGGCTTTCAGAAAACAAAAAGCACCATTACTTTATTAGAAGACATCGCCGACACAATAAACAAAGCTCTCGACAAAAACAAGTACGCCGTCCTTATACTGCTGGACCTAACCAAAGCATTTGACACACTTGAACATGATATACTACTCACCAAACTATACTCAATAGGTATAAGAGGAACACTGCATACAGGGTTCAAGAACTACCTCTCAAACAGAACACAAGTAACAAAAATAGGTACATGTCACAGTCGGAATATACAAGTAAAACACGATGTACCTCAAGGTGCCATATTATCACCCACTCTATTCAACATATACATTAACGATGTTCATAACATATCCATAAGAAGTCAAATATTTCAATACGCAGATGACACTGCACTACTAGCAATCCACACAGACATTAACACAGCTCTCTGCAAAGCTCAACAAGACCTAAACGAAATCACAACATACTTCCACCAAAACGCAATTATAATCAATGGCACCAAAACACAGATGTTGATAATACACAACCTAAGAATCATACGCCCCGCATCACTATCGATACATTGTCACACATACCGCTGCATTAACAACAAAAATACCTGCCAATGTTTCGAAATCAAACCTGTAACACACGCAAAATACCTTGGTCTCTACATAGATTCCCACCTTAAATGGACAAAACATACAGAATACCTACACACCAAACTCCGGATCAACGCAGCAAAACTCTTCCAAGTTAAAGACATTATTCCAACCAACATAAAAAAACTCCTATATCACGGTATCTGAGAATCCCTACTCAGATACGGAATAACAGTCTGTGCAAATACATCAAACAGTCACCTAACAAAATTAGAAACACTACACAGGAAAATCGTGTCAACAGTGATCTGGACACCTTACACGCAACAACCAATATCCGACAAGCACATGGTGATACACAGAATTCTGAGCATTAAAAACCTGAAACACTACATGACATTAACAAGGAATTACTTCAACATCACCTATCGAAACAACAGAGACACATATCGTATAACACGACCTACAACAACTCTTTACATCCCCACACCCTTCAACAACTCATACGGTTCTTTTGTGAGATCGCATCAGATACCCACGCAATTCAACAACTTATCAAGAAAGTTAAAACACGTAGATAACTACAGAACATTAAAAAACGAACTCTGGAAAATATACCAACAAAGTTAACCACGCTACCGGCCAAGACGTCTATAGACGTTCACGTTATTATGGATGCGAAGTGCTTATTAAAATTATACCATTGTTACGACAATGAAATATATGATGGATACGAAGCGTATGCGGATGCGTATTTGATCCATAACGGCCGGTGAGGTGGTTAAAAACCATTAACACTAATATACACATCACAAATCACTAGCATCCATGCCTACATCCCATACGTAAACAGTAGCAACAACAAATAGTGAAGGCTAAATCCCACTCTCTTCATAAAAGCTTCGAAGTAAGTGGGATTAACTTGCCTCACTCATCTACAAGTAATCCTTATAAGCAAATGCAGAAATTCGTATGTATAATCACTCTTTCTCAAACTTTAAAAAAAAATATATATATATACAGTATATATATATATAATATTCATCAAAACTTGATTTGCTTCCTCAGTCTTAAGTAAAAGGCTAGTTATATTCCACTAATTCGAGCCCTACCCAAGGGCCTATGAGTTGTGGAAATACTTTCTGAAAATGAATGCTGTGCCGAACAAAGCAGCCTTTTGCAGCTGCCCAATTTTTAATCCATCTAACTCGAGTGCTTCTAGATGTTTTTTTCAATGTTTTAGGAATGGCGCCTAAAGCACCTATTATTATGGGAACAACTTTCGTTTTCTTTTGCCAGATTCGTTCAACTTCGACTTGTAAATCACAATACTTTGTAATTTTTTCATTTTCTTTGTCGTCAATCCGACTATCTCCTGGTACTGATATTTGGATAAACTAAACACCCTTGTTTCACTTTTTACAACCACTGTCATATCGGGTGTATTACATTCCAAGCTTTTGTCAGTCTGGATTTTGAAATCCCAGATATATATATATATATATATACACACACATACCTCTTCAAGGCCCACCTTTCCTAACTGGGTTGTGGGGGGAAGCAGCTACAAGAGGAACTTCCAATGGTCACGATCCTTCGCCACCAACCTCAGGTGTTCTGGTGGGATTCCCAAACGTGTCCACCCAAGGTTTTGGATATAATCTATCCAGCGAGTCCTTGGCCTTCCTCCCACCCTCTGGGTTGGCAAAAAGGGCCTGCTGAGGGAGCCTCTTGTGGCATTCTGACCAGGTGCCCGTACCAATGTAACTGTGATCTCTCAACACGGAGAAGCAGCAGTTGAGTATTGAGGGTTTCCCGAATTGCAGAGCTTCTGACCCTGTCGAGTCTTGTCAGTCCCGCAACCCCTCGAAGGAACCTCATTTCAGTTGTCTTTGTATCCCATAATGCAAAGCATATATCCCCTACAGTCAAGTATAATGCTATGCATTATGGGAAGGGCCACTATCCAAACCAGTTTTGACCATTATTGAGAATACCTCTCCAAAATCTCATGCAATCCTTCTGATTACCCAACAATGAGTGACTCAAAGGATCATTTAACTGAGCGGTAGTTCCACTCAATGACAATGATCACCCTGCCACCGAGAAGAACCCTCAGCAGTGGCTCTGCCCAATGGCAGGTTTACCCCACCACTGAAGCAGAGCCAGAGCCACTCGCATCTCAGGGAAAGCAACCACTTCAACACAAAAGCATATCAATGGTAGCCAAACCCAGAAGTGAAACCAAGGTTGAAGTAATACAGAAGTCATAATTCCATATATAAGTGGTCAAAAGGTGTCACGCCTTGTTGCTAAAATACTCTCGATTAGAAATTTGAAAGTTATTTTCCCTTGATTATAATATAAATTAAAAATGCCAAGAAATTATATTCTTGATTTCATCCTTTATCCAATTATAAGCAAGCAAAGTTTGCACGTGAAGTAACTTCACGACTGGGATGAAGTCATTAGCCTCTTATATATACAGGTAGCCCAGTCTGAAGTTACTTCACATGCAAACTTTGCTTGCTTATAATTGGATAAAGAATGAAACCAAGAATATAATTTCTTGGCATGTTTAATTTTATTATGTAATCATTTCTTTATCCATTTCTGCTGTTACCTCTACTTATCTACTTTGATATAATTAAAAAGCTGAATTTTCTTTAAAATTCTTGGATCGTTGGACTATCTAATCAACTGCCTTTATCCAGCACAGTGAATCGAGAAGCATTTTATTCATTTATTTTTAATGCAAATGTTATCTGATCGACTTGCCTGCTTCCTGTAAGGGAATCAAAGCCGTTAAAGCTTTTTATTATTATTATTGTCATCATCATCATCTGACGTTCATGGATTCAAAGGACTCGTCGCAGAAGGTCTGTGCTGTCTCATGCAAAAGTTCATCGAACCATGCCTTGAACTTATTAACAGTTTCTGCTCTCACCATACTTTCAGGCAATGCATTCCACTCATCAGTCACTCTCCATGCAAAGAACCTCTTCTCACTCCTCTCATATTCCTCCTTATACAGTTTCCATGGATAGCCTCTAGTTCTACCCTTGCCTCCCTCTACTCTATGAAATATCTTCTCTACACAACTCCTTGCCAGCTTATGTGTCTCAATCATATCCCCCCCTTCTACTGTTCACAAGGCTCTGCAAGTTACATTTCCTTAATCCCTTCTCATATCTTACATTTCATAGTCCTTCCGCTAACTTAATAAACCTTTTCCAATACATTCTCATCACCCTGAAAACCAGGTAACACCAAATCTGTGCACAGTAGTGCATATATGGCCTGATCAGAGGAACCATTAACTTCTTTGCCTCTGAATGTCAATATTCTCCTCATTATTGCCATAATATGTTAGGATGTTCTTACAGTTTTAGCAGTGTGACCCAAAACTTCAAGTCTCTGTCTACCATCACTCCCAGATCTCCCCTGTCTCCCACCTCCTTCCTAATTTCTCCATTAATTGTACACTCTTCATTCCTACCTTGCCTACCAAATTTCAGCACTTCCCGACTTTGCACCATCGGTAAACAGTTGCACATCTCCAGTTAAGCCTGTCCTAATGTTATTAACATATACGTGAAACAATAATAGTCCCAAAACAGATCCCTGTGCACTCCACTAATGACCTTCCACTTTTGGCATACCACTACTCCGTATATAACCTGATGATACTTGTCTGACTGTCAATCAGCTATTCAGCTTACTAGTCTGTTATCTAATCCCATCTGTTTCAGTTTAGTTACTAGCCTGTCATGTGGCAATCCATCATATGTCTTTAAAAAATCCAAATACAATACCGTATATGCATTTTCTTTAGTGAGTTTGTCACCTTGTTGTAATATGTAAGCATAATGTATGTATGTAAACGTAATGTATAATTTAATATTTTGTGACATAAACCATAGTTATTAAATAAAAAATAAATCATGTTGATTCAGTTATTATTAGTTAAAATATTTTATTCTTGGTTGTACACTTTGGTTTCAGTTATTCGGCAACCTGCCATCAGTAGCAACACATCTCGATTGCCTCACTCCTATGACATGGCATGCCATTTCTTATTCCCATAAAATATCATTAATAAAAGCAGAGATGTACTTACATAATTATTAACTTATCAGTTTATTATACTTATTTTAAATTGATTAGTTTAAAATTGTTTTTGCTGGAGTATTAATATTGCCTTTGGCTCAGTGTACCTAATTGAGAGTTAAATAAAATAAATGGTGGGATAGTAATGTCCTCTCAAATTATCTCCTGAACAGTTGCCATTAAAATATTCACCCAAATGGACAACCTAACATCCACTTAACAAACTAACATCCAGCTAACTGCCTCAATGTACTCTTACTACCTTTTAGGTTCATAACTGAGGCTATTACTCAGTCACATTAAAATGATGGTTTTGTCAGTGCAAAAAAAAAAAAAAAAAAAAAAAAACTACACATACAACAAAACTATCTTGTCATTAATACTAAGCAGAGCATATACATTCCTCTCCGTAGTATTTCCAGTTGATTGTTTTTGTTTACTCTTGCAGTGTATTATGATATTATCCTATGCATTTCCCTGAAACTCCCTTCCATTCAATATACACAGGGGCGACTCGTGCATAGGCACTGCTGAACTGCAGCACCCCCAATTTTTCTCAATATATAAATATATTTATTAATTTATATTTGCTTGTAATATTTAATTTTATCATCAACAATCCTATACAATTCTCTTATTTTGTATAAAAAATAATAAAAATCCATCTTGTAGCACTTAGGAGGGAGAAGGATGCTAGCAGCACTGTGTTTACCACAGTTTGAGTCAGTAGTAGAGTGTTCGTAGTGCTTATCGTGTTTACTCCGTCTTACTTATTTTATTTATTTTCTATATACTTACTTAACAAGGATAAATTAGCTAATTTTAAGAATAAATTGCCTAAAGAAGAAATAAAATTGACCACTGAAGCATATCCCACGATCAACAAAGAAAAGCTTGAAACTGAACTTCGAGTATTCTACAGTAGACCGACATGCATGATTATTGTAAATTAATTGACTTGTTAAAATTTATAACAGAAAATAATTTAAATTGTGTTCTTAGTTTAATGTTGAAATTACTGTACTGATAAAAATTCTCTTGACAATTCCTATGACTACATCTGAGCCTGAACGCTGTTTTTCAACATTAAAGGGAATAAAAACATTTCTGAGGAGCACTATGAATCCGGATTGGTTATTATCATTATTTTGTGACAACTCCAGGGAGTCCAAAGACTCATCGAGGGAGAGTGTGCCAGCATCAAACGAAAATCCCTTCCAACTACTAACCGCGCTCAAACTTGCTTAACTTTTTGCTAGCCATTAGTAGCAGAGGCTCTACCAATCGACCAACCAAATGCACTTGCGATGATTTCAATGGAGAAAAAATTCTTCAACAGTCACACAAACTCAGTGAAAAAGTTACTGACCTTTTCGCTCGAAAAAAAACGAAGAATGGATTTTATTTTTAAGTGATTTTGAATTATACTAAACTGTATAACTTTATCGATGATAAACATATTTTTTCATGAAACAAATCAAGAAGAATATATTTTATTTTTAAGTAATTTTGAATTATACAAAAAACTGTATAATTTTATCGATAATAAACAATATTTTTTTCATGTTTAATTTTTTTTTTTTTAATTTTTACCATAATTTTGATATTTTATCCAAACACGTATACATTGTACATACAGTGTGTATGTACCCAGTAATGAAATAAAACAGTTTAATTCTAGCGTTTTATTTCTTTATCATCTATAACAAATAACTGATAATTAACTTATTTCATTCTTAGTGTGGAAGAACTGAGCCAAATTCACTTCTTAGTGAATTTTAGTTACAATAAGTAATAGTTAATTAATAATTTCATAGTGAAAGCAGTTGAATGCCATAACAGTGCTACATAAAACTATTACAATCCATGGAAAGGTATAGCAACAATTTGAAAATAATAATAATAAGGAAGTAGGTATTTTATGTAATTCAAGATGAGTTTCATACATTCTAAATACTTAATCCTATTTTGAAAAAAAAAAAAAATCAGCTAACGCCTTTTATTCCCGTATACGGGGAGTATGCGAGGCCATTTAGCCCTATCTAACTTTTGGAGACTGAGTGGGCAGTTCAATCTCCACTGGTACCAATCAGAGATAGATGGCCCAAGGGTATCACTAATTAAGCGGTACACAGTGAAGAGAGACGGCTCAAATGTGCCGCCATCTCGTGGTCCCTAACCCTAACACAATATATTTAATGTCTGAAATAATGTGGGTTCTACGGTCGATTTTCTTGAGTTTATAGGACGAAAAACCCGAGTTTCCGGGAGGAAAAACCTGCTTGCCCGTGCCAGAGATCGACTAACTCGGGAACCGGTCGAAGAAAGGCTTAGAAAAATTTCCTCTAGTCACCGACTAGATTCGAAACCAAGTCTTCCTTCGTGCGGCCAAGCGCCGTGGTTGGCAAACGCCACATCCACTGAGCTACACAGGCTCTTCTTTTATTTCATGTACTTTGTTAGCATGTTTTATTTTAATGTTAGAATTAAGATACCACTGAGAACTTTATCTTTTAGATATGCTATCAAATCATCTGTTATATTATTAATTTTCTAACACTCTTCATTTGTAATAATCCCATCTAGGACATGAAGAACCTTATAAGATTTGTTCATCTATAAATTAAAGATGGTAATGTTTAATCCTTTATCCAAGTGTAAGCAAACAAAGTTTCCATGTGAAGTATCTTCACAACTAGGTTACTTGTATATAGAAGCTAATGACTTCACATCAGATGCCTTAATATCCCATAATACAAAGCATGCACCCTTTTTTGGAAGTGTATAATGCTATACATTATACACTTCCAAAAAGACAGGCTCTGCTTGGCGGCGGACAAAAACCCGCCGCCAAGCAGAGCCTGTCTACTTCCCAGGAAGTAAGCAAACCCACTATATAAATAAAGGGAATTCTCCAAAAATTCAGGCGATTCTCCCCCCCTCTCCAGATCACGCTAATCTCAGCAAATGACCCTAAGATCATTTAATTCATAACTCAGCAGTGGTTTCACTCAGTGGCAAGCTCACCCCATCTCCTAGCAGAGCTACTCATATCCTAGGAAAAGGCATTCACTTTGGTGGTCCCAACTCTGTGGAAATCACTTCAGCAAATTTCCCCATTATGGAACATCATTGGAAGCCAGACCCAGAAGGGATTCCAAGGTTGAAGTAATGCAGAAATCATATTTCCATATACAAGTAGTCAAAGGGTGTCACACCTTATTGCTAAAATACTCTGGATTAGAGTTGTTGAAAGTTTTTTTCATTATTGATTATACCATAAATTAAAGATGGTTTAATTGTTGGATGTTGCTATAGACATGGTAATATGGAGGGTAATGAGAAGGAAATGTATAAGCAAATTAGAATGGCTAGCAAGAAACGAGTGATCATTATGGTGACTTTAATTATGGTAATATAGACTGGAATCAAAAGACTGTATCTGGGGACAAAAACAATGCCAAAATGGCCAGCCTGGCTGGTCGAGGGGTTAGCATATCCGCTCCCCAGCCTCCCACAGTGGACCTGAATGTTTGTGGTTGTGTGGAAATACCAGTGGTGGTGGTGGTCGGCGATAGATGGCGTTGGTGTAGTTGCGGTCAGTTGGTGGATTTGTGAGTGGTGGAGACGAAGTTGTAGAGTAGATGCCCTCCTTCGATGAGTCTTTGGACTCCCTAGAGGTGACATATTTTTTTAATATGTATTTATTTATTGATTGTTAAAATATTTATTCATACAATAAACATCTTGTGTGACATTCACCTTATAATTTTAAAGAGTTCAGCACGAAGTGCTTCATTTCCTACATTGGATTTCAATTAAAATTTTTAATAATACTTTTTTGCCTTTATATTATGTTTTTACAACACATGTTCTTCTAGTATTAACAATGAAGATTATACATAATTTTTTGCATAATTTTTTTTTTTTTTTACAGAATTTTTTTTATAATTTTTTTTTTTTTCCCTAGCTCTGTGGATGTGGCGTTTGCACACCACGGCGCTTGGCCGCACGAAGGAAGACTTGGTTTTGAGTCTAGTCGGCGACTAGAGGAAATTTTTCTAAGCCTTTTTTCGATCGGTTCCCGAGTTAGTCGATCTCTGGCACGGGCAAGCAGGTTTTTCCTCCCGGAAACTCGGGTTTTTCGTCCTGTAAAACTCAACAAAATCGACCGTAGAACCCACATTTTTTCAGACATTAAATATATTGTGTTAGGGTTAGGGACCACGAGATGGCGGCACATTTGAGCCGTCTCTCTTCACTGTGTACCGCTTAATTAGTGATAGCCATGGGCCATCTATCTCTGATTGGTACCAGTAGAGATTGAACTGCCCATTCAGTCTCCAAAAGTTAGATATGGCTAAATGACCTCGCCTACTCCCCGTATACGGGAATAAAAAAAAAAAAGAAAAAAAAGGGGTTAGCTGATTTTATATATATATATACATGGTGTTCGGGATAAATTTGACATATTTATAATTAATTATATTTTTCCGTAAGTTACATGTATTAACACACACTTCTCTTCATTTAAAAGTTTGGACCCTTCTTCATTCATATACAAGATGTCAGAAAGGATGGATAGCTGGAACCCACCTGAATCATGGAAGAGAATAACTTGTATCATGATGATTCGTGCCCGCCATCAAAATAAGGATATTACGACTGCTGCCCAATGCTCCCTGAATACAGTAAAAACAATCAGGCATGAACTAGAGACTTGCAATGGTGACTACGAGGATGTAGCAAGAAGAAAGATCCCTAGCAGACGATCTGATTGCGTTCGTACAGCAGAATTCCTCGCAAATCTGCAGGAACAGGTGTTGAAGAACCCTGGCATTGGAATTCGGGCTTTGTTCGTGGAGTTGCTAACTGTAGTCAAGCCCTGGATAACAAGGGTAGCCAATGGTAGGCCGTATGTATGGCAGCAGGATTCGGCCCCTTGCCACACCTCTGGGAAAAGTCAAAAATGGTTGTCTGAAAATTTCTACGACTTCACCAGTCCAAATGTTTGGCCTCCAAACTCCCCAGACCTTAACCCCATGGATTATTTTGTATGGGGCGCAGTTGAAAAAGACACCAATCGCACTTCCAGTAATACAAAAGCCCAGTTAATGGATAAAATTAAAACAGTTTTTGCGGCCCTTCCCAGGGAGACTGTAGCATCAGCTTGTTCGAGGTTCCGAAGCAGAATTGAAGCTGTGATCGATGCTAATGGTGGTTATTTTGAGTAAATCTTGTTGATAGTATTGTAATTAACTCTGCCTGTAATGTTTTTTTGTCAATTCATTAAATTTAATAGATACAAAGAAGATTTTCTTTTTCCTTACGAAACTGTCAAATTTATCCCGAACACCCTGTATATACATACAGGTGGCCCAATCGTGAAGTTTGTTACTTCACACGCAAACTTTGTTTGCTTACACTTGGATAAAGGATGAAACCAAGAATATAATTTCTTGACATCTTTAATTAATAGTATAACCAAATTAAAAAATTTTCAACATCTCTAATCCAGAGTATTTAAGTAATAAAGTGACACCTTTTGACTACTTGTATATGGAAATATGACCTCCGATTACTTCAACCTAGATATTACGTCTGGGTTTGGCTCCCACTGATAAGACCTCAATAAAGGTCAAAAAAAAGGTCTGAGTAGTGGCCCTTCCTACAATGTATAGCATTATATTTGCCTGTAAGGATATATGCTTACTGACAAGCAAGCATATATCCTTATGCATTATGGGATTCTAAGGCAGTTGATGTGAAGGTATTAGTGTCTATATACAGGTTGCCCAGTCGTGAGGTTACTTCACACAAAAACTTGATTTGCTTACACTTGGGTAAAAGACGAAAACAAAAAATATAATTTCTTGGTATCTTTAATTTATAGTAAAACCAAGTGAAAAAAAACTTTCGATAAATGATTACACAGTGGCACTGCTGGACTTTGAAAAGGCATTTGATGGAATACCACATGGAAGAGTATTATATTATATTATACAAGTTGGAGCGAATACGAATATGAACTAGTGGTATGGATAGGGTAGTGATTACTATTATTATGGGCAACTCCAGGGAGTCATTAGACTCATCGAGGGAGGCCCCAAATCATATTCATCACAACTATTCAACATTCATACAGTATCTATCATACCTCGCCTTAAACTCATTCACTGTCACAGCATCCACCACAGACTCATGGAGCGCATTCCACTCATTCACTACTCTAAAAGTAAAGAACCCAGCTCTAACACCTTTACTAACCACACTTTTGCCCAGTTTCCATGGATGTCCCCTAGTCCTCCCAAAACCAGCCGTTCTCAAAAATATCTTCTGAATTAATTTTATAGAAACCCTTCAGTAATTTGAATGTCTCAATCATATCTCCCCTCCTCCGCCTATCAACCAATTTTTGCAACCCACAAATCCTCATCCTGTTCTCATAAGGTTCATTCCACAGACCTGCTATCATCTTGGTCACTCGCCTCTGGATCCTCTCCACCTCCTCCTCCCCATCAAGAAGAAACCTAGGTGACCAAATCTGGGCACAGTAGTCGAGATGGGGTCTTATCAAGGCTCAATACAGAGGAACAATAACCTGCTTGTCAACGTATTCTTCAGCAACCAAGTGATTTGATGAGCTGATTTGGCCACTTTTGCAATGTGTCCCCTAAATTTCAATTCCTTATCCACCAACACTCCTAAATCTCGTGCCTCATCAATTTCCTGGAGCACAGATCCACCAATGCAGTAAACTGCCACCAATCTTTTCACCCCAAAATGCATAACCCTTACATTTTGCCACATTAAATTGACATCCATTCTCCTTAGCCCAGACCTCCAATCTATTCAAATCATCCTGCAAAATTTTGACGTCATCTGCATTCACTATTGCCCTACCCAACTTCGCATCATCCACAAACAAATGAACTGTTCCTCTCAGATCCTTTCCTATATCATTAATGAACAAATTAAACAGCAGTGGTCCAAGAACAGATTCTTGTGGCACACCACTAGTCACAGGCCGTCTTGTGGACTCTACTCCTGAGTAAACCACTCTCTGATCTCTCTCCATCAACCACCCCCCTATCCATCCCCATATGCTGCAATTTACTGATCAGAATTCCATGTGGTATCCTGTCAAAGGCCTTAGCAAGGTCCAGTAGAATCACTGTAAACCCATTACCCTTATCCAGTTCAGCCGTCACTGTGTTATAATACGTGAGCAAGTTACTGAGGCATGACCTACCATTCACAAAATCATGCTGTCCCCGATACAGTATCCCATTTTCTTCTATCCAATCTTGTATTTTCCTCTTGACTATTTTCTCTAAGACCTTGATAATGATTCCTGTTATGCTGATTGGCCAGTAATTTGCAGCAGCAGCCCTGGAACCACCTTTGTGTAGCGGAACTATTTTCCCCTCTTTTCACCCCCTTGGGACTGACCCAGACCCGAGGCTCAAATTAAACAAAATGGTCAAGGGCACTGACAATTCTTTAGCCGCTTCACGTACGACACGAGCTGGTATACCATCCAATCCCACAGATGTATTGACATTTATTGACATTGAGGTTCCGTAATAGACTAGTTACCTCTACTTCATTCATCACAATTCCAGTATAAGCTGTTGGTTCTTCCATTCCTGCAAAGTCACCACCTGGATGATATACTCTTGCAAAGTGCTCGCTCAGTAATTCCACAATATCGACTAATTCGGTTACCTCCCTACCCTCAGCATTTTTTAAGATCATTCTACCATGAGCATTTTTCCTTTTACTTGCAACATATTGAAAAACTGTTTGGGATTCTCTTTAGCTTGCATGGCCAATTTTCTTTCGTAATCTGCTTTTGCTTTTCTTACCACCCTGGTCTGAGCTTTATACTGTTCCTGTGCGTGATGGTCACCTTTCTCCTTAAATTCCCTCCACAATTGTTTCTTTTTTTGCAGCTCAAGCTTAATAGTGTTATTCATCCATTTAACCCCTACTTGATTTATTATTCGGACTCTTGGTATACAGTCAACCATTGCCTCCTGCAAACAGTTCTTAACCACCTCCCATGCACTATCAACATCCAGCCCTTGCAGTTTTACATGCCATGGCACTGAGCCAAGCACACACCTAAGCTTGTCATACTTACCAGTCCGGTAATTCCACATGTACCCTGTCTTAATTGTAAATTCCACTCCTTTAGCCACCTCCCAAGTCATGACCTTATGGTCACTCTCACCAATTGGTGGCAACATGGTCATGTTCGTTACAGCCACATCCTCAGTTGCAATTACAAGGTCCAGCACTCTCTGCCCCCTGGTATTTTCCACTACATGTTGCCGTAGATAGTTGTCCCTTAATAACCGCATAAAATCCAATTCCTTCCTCCCATGCCCTCTCCTCTTTCCAGTCAATGTTACCATAATTGAAATCACCCATAATAATTACCCTCCTTCCACTCATTTCTTCTATTTGCCTATGCATACTATCCCCACCATCTATTCCATCACCTGGTCTATAGCAGCACCCAATTGTATATTTTGTTCTGCTAGATTCTATCTCACACCAAACAGCCTCAAATGTGCTCTTTTCTCTATCCTGCAGTTCAACTTCTATACTCCTTGGCTGAAGCTCATCAGCTATCATCAATAACACTCCTCCTCCCTTTTTATTAACCCTGTCACTCCTGAACACGCTATACCCGTCGCATTCAATCCCACTAGCGTTATCATCTTCTGTCAGCCATGTTTCACTAATACCAACAACCAGTGGCCTGGAAGTGCCAACCATGGCCAAAAACTCTTCCTTTCTGTTCCTAATACTCCTGGCATTAGTGTACATGAATTGCAGAAGCCCATTTGTCCTATCCCTACTTTGATGCCTTATACTAACTATCCCATTCTGATTTGTTGTCCTTCGTACTCACTCGGGCATAATATACTCATTCATACACTCAACTGCCTCCCTAAAGTCTGCATATCTACTCCCCCCCCCCTTAATAAATCTAGTTTCCCTGAGTCTGTACATCCACTTCCACATCATTCATCAACACTTTTTCAAGTCTCCGTACACCAACTCCATTCAAATGTAACCCATCCATCTTATATAAGTCCTTTCGCCCATCGAACTCATTCTACACATCCACAAATTCCACACCACTCTCCATGCATAACCCACGCATAAAGTCATTGGCAATTATGGCCCTCCTTCTAAACACTTCGCTGTCATACCGCAGTAAGATACTCACCATCCTAACTCTCTCACTCTTCTCTTTTGCTACCTCGATGCACCAACAAGCATCAGAGAATAGTATATGGAGTATCAAGGTGAACAATGGTCATTAGTGGAGTACCTCAGTGCTCTGCATGGCCATTATTCTTTAATTTAATGTGTATATTAATGATATAGGGATTGAATGAAGGGGGATATTCAGTTGTTTGCTGATGATGCAAAACTGAGGACAATAGTTGATAAAAGTGTTGTGACTATCAATTTAATGTGGCAAAATGTTGAAGTTCAGAGGGCATATCGCAAAAGTTTGTGAAATATCTCAAATGATTACTTGGATATGGAAAAACACTCTAACAAGTAAAGTTCATGTTGTCATCCCTCTTTATAAGGCTATGATTTGGCCACACACTGACTATTGTGCAGATTTGGTTGCCTGGGTTTCTGATTAGTAAGTGATGGAGAGGATTCAAAGATGAGTAAGAAGCTGGTGATAGGCATGTGGAATACTCCATGAGGATAGATTAAACATGTGGGTTGCAGAGTTAGTTGACAGGTAGAGGAAAGGAATCATGACAGACATAAACAGAATTTATGTCTGTCATGATTCCTTTAGATTACATACAAAACTTTAGATTGATACAAATTTGTATCAATCTAAAGGGATTCCATAAGATTGATACAAAATAAATTTTTCAATACATGACAAGTAAAGAGAGAACAAGGGGTCACCCATGGAAGTTGTGTAAGAGTGTGGTTCTCCAACAATGAGTCTTAAGTCTGGAGATACTTGCATAATAATAATAGTAATAAGAAAAACCATTACAGGTATCTAAACAAATTTGTGAAATCCAGTATGAAGTCTGAAAGAAACGATGCTCATAGTTAACTGAAGGACTTTAAGGGTTTTAAAACTTATTTGGTAAAAGCAAATCAGCATCTTCACTAGAAGTCTCTCGTGAAGATGCCGATTTTTTTTATGCACCCCTCCTCCTCCAAACACACACACAACAGGTCTCAAGATCTATAGAGTGGCCTGATCAAGATCTTTTCTGTGGCATGTCATGGAACATGCCACAGAAAAGGCCTATCTTTGTGAAGCAACTGCATAAATTTTTTAACATCACCAGTTTTATTAGTTATGAAAAACCACATCACATAAATGCCTTCCATTTTCAGCTTCACAAAGATGGGCCCTTACTTAAGAACGTTCCATGATTTATGGGTCACCTTCTCTCAGATCACCTGCCCACCATTTGTGGGCGAGTGATCTGAGAGAAGAGCTGCTAAACTCATATCATGAAAAGGAGCTACCAATGAGGAACTTATCAAAATTGCAGAGCATGGAACTATTGAAGGGGAAGAGGATATTGAAAAAAATTACACTGGTAGTTAGAAAAATTTGGAAACTGATTATCCAATTTTGAATAAAATTGAACTTTAAGGTCATAGTCACTGCAAGGAATGCCTTTAATGCTACAGAGAAATTTATCAATAAAAGAGAAGATGGGAGGAAAAAAGCTCCAGAAGAAACTACACATAGATTTTTATTTTAAAAAACTCAGTAAATCTTGTAACATTTTCACAATTACATGTGTTTCTTTATTATTTGGTATTATATTGTTAAAACTTTTTTAAGAACATATTTTTGATTTATGACACTGAACCTGTGAATATTTAGAGTTCGATTTATAACTGGTTAATGAGTTTTCCAGGAACCACTTAGGTCATAAAAAGAGTGATTTACTGTACTGGGCTTTGCATTTTTTTTAAAGGAAAAGTACCTAAATAACAAAAGTTAGACTTATAAGATGCAACTTTAAAAGAAAATTGTCCCTAATTGAATTTTTAGAAATTTAATACAGGTCAGAGTCAATGTACATCTTTTTAAGAAAATACTTCAAAATTGCCAAATGAATACCTGGCTGGCAGAGCAGTTAGCGTATCTGCTCTCCAGCCAAAAGGCAGCGGGTTCGAATCCCGCCGTGGGTATGCATGTTTGTGATTGTCTATGGAAATACTAGTGGTGATGGGAGGCGGTGGATAGCATTGGTGTAGTTGTGGTTAGTTGTAGTTGGTGGATTCAGTGGTGGAGACAGAGATGTTAGAGTAAGTGTCCTCTTTCCATGAGTCTTTGGACCCCCTGGAGTTGTCACGTAATGATAATAATAAATTTCTTATTTGAAATTTTCTTCTATTGTATTTACATGTTTATCATTATGTATATAAACAGGTTATTGGCATTCACAGCCATGAATGAAAAACAAAACAAGTATATTCAAGTGGATAAAACTGTGGCATCATTTGCTGATTAAAGACCACAGAATACTATTAAGCTCTACATATCCATTTAGAGATAACCTCCTCCTTTATATCATAAAGAACATCTGCCAAGGATTGATGGGCTATGGAGAATAGGAGAACGAAGTCATTTCACTCTATTCCGTATAGGTGGCAAATAATGCATGATAGATGATATCAGAAAGTGATATATGACAGGTGTGAATCTGCCTAAATTAAGGTTACCAGTAGTGTACCCCATGGATCAGTCTTTGGATCACAGTTATTCAGTATATACATTCATGAGATTTTTATCTCAGAGGAGATGTTCAATTAACACCAGACCTCCATGGTGTCAAAAAACTCACCACCGGAGGCAAACACTGTAATAATGTTTGTAAAACTAACTGGTATGAGACCTAAGGGAGGAATGGTGTGAATGTTAGTGTAAGAGCGACAATGGTATATAACTGTGTTAATGACGGGAATGGGCTTTGTCATGGAAAAATTGATGAGGCGAGAACGATTTCGGGTTTGTGTTCGTCCGGTTCGGATCCATCGCATGTGTGCAAAGATGTCTACATGTGTAAGGCAATAGAGATGAATACAGATCTGCAAGTTGTCCAACTGTGTCAGGCAGACTGCAAACAAGAGTATACAAAAGAACATGCAGGTAGATTATTATGTCTGTACACGAATGCTAGGAGTATCAGAAACAAAGGAGTAGAGTTTATTGCCTTAGTCAATATGTTGCGACCTCAGATTGTAGGAATTAGTGAGATATGGCTATCAGAATCAGACCTACTAATTGGTATCGAGTGTCATGGTACAGTATTTTTAGGAAGGATAGAGTGGATAGGAGAGGAGGGGGCACGCTGCTAATGATATCGGATGACTTGAATCCAGTTAGACTCGAGACCTATGATTGTAATACTACTACTAACAGTATTTCATGTGGCAGTGAGTTTGAAGCCATCTGGTGCGAGGTGGAATCTAACTAAATCAATTACATAGTGTGGTGTTATTACAAACCTGGTGGATCAGTTGCTAGTGATGAAGAAATGCATTACCAAATAGACAAGATGAGAGTGAAAAGAGTAATCATAATGGGAGACTTTAATTATCCAAATATTGATTGGGTAGCAGTAGAATCTCATGAGAAGAATGAAAATAAATTTATTGAGCTGTTGCAGGACAACTTCCTCAAGCAGCATGTGACAGAAGGAACACGAGATCAAAGAATGTTAGTTTTGATTATAGTGTCAGAGGGCGTTTCAGTTAAAAAAAGTAATTATTCTGCCTCCAGTTACTGACTGTGATTATGCAGTACTCACTTGGGAAGTAAGTTTATGAATGTTCCGTTCAGAAAAGGTTACACGCTGAACTACAAAGCAGGAAATTATAAAAACTGAGTATACCGAGTTCATTGGAATGGGAGCGGTTGCTGGATGGAGAATATCGACAATGCATGGGAAGCATTTAAACAATACTTAAATGATGCAATATCGGAATGTGTCCCAAAAGTTCGAAGAATAAATAGAGTAAGAGTCAAATGGATGTGTAATCTTGTTAAGCAAGAGATTCAAAAGAAAAGGACGATGTGGAAGGAATACCATTTGCATAAGAATGACATCTGTTATGAACATTATAAGCAGCAGGTTAGAATAGTCACAACTGTTGTACAGAAAGCAAAGTCTGATTATGAAAAGAAACTGGCTCTGCATGCTAAAGACAACCGACAAGAATTCTACAGACACGCTGCAAGTAAAAGAAAGAATGAATATGAAAGAATAACTCTTCTAAATCCAGATGGCATGAGGGTTACAGATGCAGAAGAGGTTGTTCAGTTAATGAGTGCCCATTTCATTAAAAGCTATCAACCTGGTGAACGCAATATTGAGCTCACTGTTACCTCTTCACTAGATGAAGAAACGCTAAAAGAGTGTTCAGCTGAACTGGCCATTCCTTTGACCAGGATGTTTAATAGGAGTCTCAGAACAGGGAAGATTCCACAGGAATGTAAGGTAATTTGTAAGGTAAGGTAAGTTTTGGAAAACTTGATCAGGGCCAGCATTCAGAAATGGGTTGACAGTGAATATCTACTTTGCAATGAACAACATGGGTTTACTATGGGAAGGTCATGTTTTAGCAACTCAACTTGCTCACATTCTATAACAATGTTACCATTGAACTAGACAAGGGGAATGGATACACCATAATACGTTTGGATTTTGCTAAGGTTATTGACGGAATACAGCATGGCAGACTGCTGCATAAATTGGAGAAAATGGGTTTGGATTATGCAATATTAGCATGGATAAGAGGATGACTGACTGACAGATATCAAAAAATGGTATACGGAGGGTCCGAATCTGCAAGGTTTAAGGTGACAAGTGGTGTACCACAAGGATCAATGCTTGGTCCACTGTTATTCAATCTGTATATTAATGATATTGGGAAGGATTTGACAAGCGACATACAATTATTTGCTGATGATGCAAAGATAGGTAGGGTAATGAGGAATGTTGCTGGAATTGTGGGCATGGAAAAATGGGTGTCAGTTCAATGTCAGTAAAGGTAAAGTCATTCACTTCAGAATGATTAGATATCCAATGGCGTATTATATTGGTGGGATTAGGCTAGAAGAAACTGATGAGGCTAGAGATCTTGTAGTGTTAATAGATAGGAAGTTGAAGTTTAGGGGCCATGTGGCAAAGATTGCAAATACAACTCAAAAGATAATTGCAATGCTGAAACAAACGTTCGCATGTAAAGATAAGGATGTTATTTTGCCTCTTTACAAGGTCTTGATAAGACCTCACTTGGACTATTGTGTGCATGTCTGGTCTCTTGGTTTTCTTAGTGTTATTCTGATATGTTGGAGAGTACAAAGGAGAATGTTAAAATGACATCAGGATTGCGGAATACTGATTATGAAGACAGATTGAGAATTTGTAGACTGCAGACACTAGCAAAGAGGAGAAAGAGAGGTGATATGACTCAGACTTCCAAACTTCTGAAAGGGTCATGCAGGATTTCAATTCCTGGAATTTTTCAATTAATGGAAGGTGGGGAAAGGACGAGAGGGCATCCTAGGAAGCTGAGAATGAAGGTTGCCAAGAAGGGTGTGAGGGCTAGATTTTTCTTAGAGGGTGATGCATGATTGGAATGGATTGCCATTGGATGTTGTGAGTGCAAGTAGTGTGAATGAATTCAAGAATAAGTATGTGGCTTCCCTCGATGAGTCTCTGACTCCATGGAGGTCTCTCTTAATAATAATAATAAAAATCCCATCAAACTGTGCTTTAAACCCATTCAATGTATCTGCAATCACCACAATCAGGCAAAGCATTCCACTGACTAACTGCTCTCCATGCAGAGAACCTACTCCTCATGCCACAGTCCACACTCCTTATACAACTTTCAGGTATCAGGTCATCCCCAAAGTATTGTCGTTTTTAGCATTAAGTTTCGAAAGGATATAAAAGATAAATCACTTGCTAATTTAATCAAGTATATATTCTTCATTTGAATCAATAATGCTCTTCCAACGTTTTGAAAGCTTCACAATGCCATTTCTAGAGAATTCAGGTTTGGAGGCAAAGAAGTTGCATAGGCTCAATTTCAGTGCCTCTAATGTATTGCATTCTTTTTCATTAATGAAATGTTGCAAACTTAGAAATGAAGGTGCAAGATCAGGAGAATATTGAGGACGTGGAAGCGTTTCCCATCCAAGTTCCTCAATCTTGGTACAGGTGGTTCTTGTGCTATGAAGTTGTACATTATCAAGGTGAAAAGCAACACCTTTTCGATTGACCAGAGAACACCCATTTTCTTTCAGTGTTTCATTCAAATGATCAGTATTCACAGTATATTTCAGCTGTGATTGTTTGGTTTTGTGGCAAGAGTTCAAAATGCACAATACCAGCCATATTCTACCAAACGCTTAACAAAACCTTCTGAGAGTGAAGGTGTGGTTTTGGCTGAGGTTTAGCATATTCCTCTAAATGAACTCACTGCCTTCAGAGCTTAACATTCTTGTAAAGTATTCACTTTTAATCACCGGTGACTACACGACTCCAAAACCGAGATTGAACCTCTGGAAAATGAAGAGCAGTGCAGATGTTGACGTGCTCTCTTCGATTGTTGTTCATTGGTTCATGAGAAACCCACTTGCCAAGCTTACACTATTCCAAGTTCTTGCAAATGGCAATGGTAAAAGAACAAGACATTATAAAAAAAAACTACGTTACTTTTGGAATGACCTGATATGCCCCCTTCCCCAATTCTATAAAATATTTCTTCCACAATAACCTTGTAACAACCCTTTACCAACTTAAATGTCTCAATGTGGAAGAAATGTTTATCATATCCACAAGATCAGTTACGACCTTAGTCAATCTTCTATTAACTTCCAACATATCACCATGAAATGAAAACCGGAGGACCAAATCTGTGCACAGCCTATATATATATAAGGCCTGATCAAGGGTTTATACAATTTAAGTAGAACCTCTTTATTTCTATAAGGTCCTCTGTGGTCTCTTATCTCCTCAAATTCCTCCAAAATTTCCATGCCAAGTGTATACTTTGCATCCCATTGTTGCCTACCAAATTTCAGAACCTTACACTTGGCAACACTGAATTGACAGTCCCATACTATTGCCCACTCCTATAATCCATTCAAGTCCCGCCCAGCAAGGCTACAACTAATAATGAAAGGATAGGTAGGGCAATCAAGGTTGTTACTAATATCCAGTACTAACAGAATTATTTGAATAAACTGAAGTATTATGTATGCAAAGGTTTCTGTGGATCAGTTATTTGAGAGATAGATTCCGGTATTGAGACCACGTTTATTAAATATGAACACGATAAGTGAAAACCCGACAAGTTTCGTAAGTCGTATGACTTACGTCATCATCAGGGGTATTGGTGTATAAAAAAAGTTAAACACAACTAACAAAGATTAAATTCAGAGTCCATTATCAACTGTAACATTGAAAAAATTAATTGAAACATTTATTACTGAACGTTTGTTGGAACATTATTTGTTGTCATGTTTTGTGCTTCACATGTTATGTCCGAGATCTGAGGAAGTTAGATTTTTTATGAATGCCGACCACACTTGGTGTAATATCAAACGTTGGTTTTTGTTGCACTGTGTAGGAATTCTAAGTATTTTTGCCACCTTCCTTGTGAAACAGTTTTTATCAATATATGACATGATCACTTTTCTCAAAGTACTTTATGGCCAGTGGAAGTTGTGTGGAAATCTAGGCCTGATTTGTGTTCTCTTCTTGAGAACAAATTGCAATCACTAGATCTGAACTTGCGATGATAAGCCATTAGATTTGGTATACACAATGAATTAGCCACTTTGCTACTGTGTGACCTATGGAATAATATTGATAACATTACATACGATAAAGCTACATCGGTTGCTGAACAGAAAAAATATAATTTAATAAGGAAATTCAATTTACTTCAGCAAGAAAAACAACAAATACATCTATATCACCCTAAAGTGGTGATTAACCTACATTCGCACATTCTGTCAAAAGCAGAAAACAATCTTCTAATGAAAGGCATCAATTTCACTTTAACGCTGCATCACATTCTGAAAATAGATATCACTGCACGAATTGAAAAAGGAATCCGCAATTTGCCTAGCAATACAGCAAACATCCATATACAAAATTCTGTATTACTATTAAAATGCAAAATACCATGTAAGAACTTATCACAACCGGAATCTGCAGCACTTAAAAAATTAAGACTGGACAACAACATCGTGATAAAGTAGATAAAGAGAACGCAACAGTCATTGTGAACTCAGAAGATTACACAAGAAAGATGAACACCCTCTTAGAGGATTCCACCACCTATTGCCAGAGATCCCACATGGCGAGTACATAATAAAACTAATGACTTAATCAAAAAGATACCTAACTGGTCGGAAGAACTAAAATGAACTCCATCATCTAAACACCCATTAGTCCCAAGAATTTATGGAGTGCCAAAAATACATAAAAAAGATACACCATTAAGGCCGATTGTCGATGGAAGAGATTCCTCAACATCAAATCTGGCAAAATATCTGAACATGTTAGTTACACACATAGGAAAAACAGATTCATTTCACAAAGAACAGTTCATATTTCATCAAGAAGGCCAAAGATGTTAATATAGAACCTTCAGAAGTTTTAGCAAGCTTGGGTAAAGTTAGCCTCTTCACCAAGGTACCAAGAAATGATATTATTAAAACACTTAAGGAATTGAAGAATGTAGTTAAGGATTTAAATTAAATTATACTTTAATAAATATTTTCCAATATTTCGGCAATGTCACATTGCCATCTTCTAAAGGAACTTACAAAAAAAGCACGTGCACGTAGGCACTACAAACACAGTAACTGGGACTGAAGAGATGAAGCTATTGTTCTAAAAGTCCTGATGGTGCCCTCTAGTGGGCTAAGTAGGTGTTCTTGGCCGTTGGGCTGAAGGTCTGCTGATGTAAGTCTCCCAAATTTGGGGCAGTCGCATACAACCAAATTTGTTGAGGTTTGGAGAATTTCTTAGGGCTGAGGCTGATTCCATAAATAGTCGAAAGACTATTTATGGAATCAGCTTTCTTAATACACTTAATACAATTTCGACTAGTATGCGACTGCCCCAAATTTGGGAGGCTTACATCAGCAGACCTTCAGCCCAACAGCCACGAAAGACTATTTATGGAATCAGCCTCAGCCCTAAGAAATTCTTTCCAAACCTCAACAAATTTGGTTGTATGCGACTGCCCCAAATTTGGGAGGCTTACATCAGCAGACCTTCAGCCCAACGGTCAAGAACACCTACTTAGCCCGCTAGAGGGCACCATCAGGACTTTTAGGAGAACAATAGCTTCATCTCTTCAGTCCCAGTTACTGTGTTTGTAGTGCCTACGTGCACGTGCTTTTTTTGTAAGTTCCTTTAGAAGATGGAAATGTGACATTGCCGAAATATCGGAAAATATTTATTAAAGTATAATTTAATTTATATCCTTAACTATGTTGTTCAATTCCTTAAGTGTTTTAATAATGCATAACCAACGTATAAGCCTGTCTACGAGAATCAAGAAATGATAGTGACACTTCTTGAAAATCCTTTTCCACCAGACGTTGTAGAACTATATACAGGGTGTTCGGGATAAATTTGACATATTTACAATTAATTATATTTTTCCGTAAGTTACATGTATTAACACACACTTCTCTTCATTTAAAAGTTTGGACCCTTCTTCATTCATATACAAGATGTCAGAAAGGATGGATAGCTGGAACCCACCTGAATCATGGAAGAGAATAACTTGTATCATGATGATTCGTGCCCGCCATCAAAATAAGGATATTACGACTGCTGCCCAATGCTCCCTGAATACAGTAAAAACAATCAGGCATGAACTAGAGACTTGCAATGGTGACTACGAGGATGTAGCAAGAAGAAAGATCCCTAGCAGACGATCTGATTGCGTTCGTACAGCAGAATTCCTCGCAAATCTGCAGGAACAGGTGTTGAAGAACCCTGGCATTGGAATTCGGGCTTTGTTCGTGGAGTTGCTAACTGTAGTCAAGCCCTGGATAACAAGGGTAGCCAATGGTAGGCCGTATGTATGGCAGCAGGATTCGGCCCCTTGCCACACCTCTGGGAAAAGTCAAAAATGGTTGTCTGAAAATTTCTACGACTTCACCAGTCCAAATGTTTGGCCTCCAAACTCCCCAGACCTTAACCCCATGGATTATTTTGTATGGGGCGCAGTTGAAAAAGACACCAATTGCACCTCCAGTAATACAAACGCCCAGTTAATGGATAAAATTAAAACAGTTTTTGCGGCCCTTCCCAGGGAGACTGTAGCATCAGCTTGTTCGAGGTTCCGAAGCAGAATTGAAGCTGTGATCGATGCTAATGGTGGTTATTTTGAGTAAATCTTGTTGATAGTATTGTAATTAACTCTGTCTGTAATGTTTTTTGTCAATTCATTAAATTTAATAGATACAAAGAAGATTTTCTTTTTCCTTACGAAACTGTCAAATTTATCCCGAACACCCTGTATATATATATATAAACACTGCATGAATAATATGTTTTTCACATTCCAGGCCAAATTTTGGGAACAAAAGGAAGGACTAGCAATGTCCCCCCCCCCCCAGCTTTGGCCAGCCTCTTCATGGAAAACCTTGAAACTAATGCTCTAAAAACTATCAAAAGAAACCCAAGAAATGGGTGCGTTATGTGGACGATATTTTTGTCATTTGGCCAGGAACTACAGATGAATTAATATTTTTAAAGAATACCTTAACAGAATACACACAAATATAAAATTCACTTTGGAAAATAGAAGAAAAAAAATATTCCCTTTCCTGGACATCCTCATAGAAAAAAATGAAGGAAACAGAAAACCGACAACTACAGGAAGATTTCTTAATACAGCCTCACGCCACCACCACTCACAAAAAACAGGTATAATAAAAACCTTGAGAGAGCATATAATATATCCAACACAGGGAAAAAAGCGAAATGAGAAATTACACTACTTAACACAGAACCTCATACCTAATGGATTTGAGCAAAAAAAAAAAATCCTCAACATAGCTCCCACAACCATGGAAAAAACAAGATTTCAAGAACACAATCTCACCACCATTCATCAAAAATGCCACGGATAGATCAGCAAGATTGCTCTACAAGTACAACTTAAAAGCAGCTTTTCTCCCTTTAGAAAAAATATCAAGATTCCTACATCCACTGAAACCTTCGCACTATCCCATAAAAAAAAAAAAACTAGGGGTCTATCAAATCTATTGTTCTTGTGGCATATTATGTAGGCCAGATGGGAAAGTCAGGAGAAATCTGTATGGCAGAACAAAAAAATAAACAGACATAGAAAAAAGAATAGAACACAAATCAGGCCTAGCTTTCCACACAACTTCCACTGGCCATAAAGTACTTTGGTAAAAAACGATTATGTCATATATTGATAAAAACTGTTTCACAAGGAAATTCAAGGAAGGTGGCAAAAATGCTTAGAATTCCTACACAGTGCAACAGAAACCATGGTTTGATATTATACCAAGTGTGGTCGGCATTCATAAAAAATTTAACTTCCTCAGATCTCAGACATAACACACATGAAGCACAGAATGTGACAACATATAACGTTCCAATAAACATTCAGAACGAATGTTTCAATTTTTTCAATGTCACAGTTGGAAACACCTAATGGATTATGAATTTAATCTTTGTTAGTTCTGTTTAACTTTTTTTATACACCAATACCCCTGATGATGTAAGTCATACGACTGACAAAACTTGTCGGGTTTTCACTTATCCTGTTCGTATTTAATAAACATGTGGTCTCAATACCGGAATCTCTCTCTCGAAGCTGAAATATTATGATTCAGGACCTCCATGGAGTCAAGACTCAATGTGTGAGGCCCATCGTAGAAAACACAGTCTACCATACCACTCCTTGAACTCATTCACTGTTTTGCTCTCACTACCCTGTCAGGCAATGCATTCCATGGTTCAATCATCCTCCATGCAAAGAAACCACTTCTCCTATTCCTCACAACCTCCTTTTGCAACTTCCAGGGATGGCCCCTTTCAGTGGCGCACTCAGGATTTAATCTTGGAGGGGGCCGAGGACTCAAGATTTAATCCTGGGGGGTGGGGAGTTGAGTAGATGATTTGAGAATATACACACTATGAATTGCATATGAGCTATGACTGAGCATCTGCAGTGATCGCCAATACATGATACCCGTGATCTCCTCTGGCCCAGCTCAGGCAAACGAAGTAGCTCTCGAGCACTACTTCGTTCGCCTTGCGTTCACAGTGGCCAGGATTCCCGAGCGCTATAGGGTATTCCCACCTTATGTGACTGCTAATTCATAAGTAGCAAAGAAATAGATGACACGACACAACATAAATTAAAAAAAAAAAAAAAAGAATTTTAATGAGGAAAAGAATTTTGGAAATTTTTCTAGTGTTTTTTTTCGTTTGGAAGGGGTGCCAGAGGGCCTCTCGGCCCCTCCCTGGGTGCACCAATGGCCCCTTTATCCTTGCTCCTCCCTGTTCCACCAAACAAAAGAATTCCCCAGGTTACCATAACAAAAGAACAAGCATGTAACTATCCTTCAACAATTTAAGTCTCATTCACATCACCTCTAATTCTATCTACAAAACTTTGCAGTTCACATTCCTTCATTCTCATAACATTGTACAGTCCTGATATTTTTTTTTTATCTGCCTCTGTACTCTTCCCAATACACATAGTTGTTTCCTTTGAACTAATGGTGTATTCTCTTTCTCATGCAGCTGTGACCAAGACTAATAGTAAATAGATTTCAATTTTAAATGTTTATCATTCCTTAATATATCCTTTGCTAAATGTCTAGCTAGTCAGTATTGTCTATTAATCTCTGTGATGCTTTGGGTGGTTTATGAATTTCTAGATGTCTGCAGTTTTTAATATTAGACCACTGTATAGTAGTTAGAATAATTTTTTGATCCAGGCCAAGTGTTGAGTCTGTCAATGTAACAGGTTTTTATTTTGAATTGTTTTTCATGATTTATTTTGTTTATAGGATGTATTATTGGCTTGAGTCTTGTAAGTTTTCAAAATGTAGATATACTTTTGCAGTCTATTCGGTAGATTATTATAGTATTATGGTCAATTCACTATAGCAAATGCCATTATAACAGACCATTTCTGTGATCTCTATGAATTGAATGTGAGAGTCAACAGTATTTTATATATTATTTTTCAAATCATGTTTTATCCTCTTAATCTGTATTTGGGTTCCATGAACTAAATGCACTAAAATTAAAGCCTCTATGGAATATATATTAACACAGACTTAGTTAATTTCAAAATACATTTGTTTAAAACTGTTCTGAATTTTGAATTAAAACTTTTATTATAAATATCTAGTAAGTTAATTTATTTTGGGATAAATATCTCATATCGATAATAGGAATTTACCTAAAGGTAAATATTCATTAAACATCTAATGATCACAGACATGAAATAGGACAGAACTAAATTTGTGCTCCTAATACAACTCAGTGCAATGGAGACATAAGTAGTAATACAAAGCTATCAGATGAACTGGCAATACAATCAGTAACAGTAATCTTCTAAAAAAAAAGCATTTCTCAACCATTTTTAATGGCAGCACTTTAAATCCTTACATTACATTTTTCAAGCACTAAGACATGATACTGACTGCCATTTTTATGTTAAATCAACTTTACAAGAAATCTCTTGGTAATCTGGACAAATTCCATAAATGCCAATAGCAGTAGCATGTTAAATAAATAATGTATATAATATTACTATATATATAGCTTTACTTATCAACAGCACTATTAGTATAAAGATATATACTACTGTTTATTAACAGCTGTTATACAAAACAGAAACAGTATAGATTATGTTCAACACTTGATAATGTTACTAATAATTTACATGAAATTTTAATATTATGCTTTTTTTTTTTTTTTACAAACAACTCTTTGTCCAACTTGTAATCTGAATATCTGCAATAATCTCACAGTTGTACCACTAGCTGAGTATCACTGTTGTAAGTTGTTAACTGTAAAAGCTTTCTTCATTGAGCAGAATCACACCAATTTTACATAGTAAAATAAACAGATATTTAAAAATAATATCCATAATATTTTTTTTGCTTAATTTGTATTAAAGCATGTTTACCAGTCAGTCCTAAAACATTCTTATGAGAAATGATATAAGCAACTGATACAAGCATTTCAAAAATGAATAAATAAAAACTGGTCATGTAATAATATGCACAATATGTAATTAAAATAGCTAAAGCCAGCTATCTTAGAGAAATGGTTAAAAAATAAAATAAGAAATTATTATTCATTGTTATTATACAGTCATGAAATATAAGTCTCATTTTTGATTTCTCTATATCTTAAATTGGTCCATGGAAATTTGCTACACACGTGGCGCGCACACACACAGTTTAATTAATTTCATCCATAAAAATATATATACTGTATATAAATATGAAATCATAGCTGTTATTTGATCTGTGAATGAAGAAAATGCATACAATCTGTATAATCAATGTGATACAAAGTGCACTTCATTACAAAATTGAGCAAGTATATTTTTAATTTAATCAGTTTGATTTTCATAAAAATGCTGCATATAGACAGAAAAGAAATCTTTTTACATGTTATACTATTCCACAATAGCAAATGGATCTAGATGGACAGGCAAATTTTGTTAATCATTTAAAATATTATAGCTTTTTTCCTTTGGCAAAATCAAGAGCATGTTAAAGATTTTCATAAGCAAAAGACTATAAAGGGTGACTTTTCCATATACATAAGTGTTTTTTTATGTGTACATTACAGTAAACATTTAATAGTACCTAAATATATATTCATAAATCAAAAGTGATCAAAATAATGGTAAAATGGTAATGATAAAAATAATAATAAAAAAAATTATATTTTAAAGCTGACAGTTTTTTTTATTTTTATCCATATTACTTATGGATTTTGCACCTAAAGTGAGATAGCAGAACATAGAATTATATACTGATTATAATCAGAAATAATTATGAAGAATGAAAACACTGAAGTGTATTTGTCTTTCACCATTTAAAATCAAAATTTGCTTTGTTTCAATTCAAAGTCCCCATCAGCCCCAGCTTGATGCAATTCATTCTTTTAATTTTAAGATCATTATTTTCCTTGAAACTATCTGGTGCAATTACATGGCATTCCTTTTTGATTATGCATTGCATAAAGATAACATTTTCTTTGATCAAAGATTGAAAATATCAGCATATAAGAAAAAAAAATCACAAATATCATATTAATTGAATGTACTTACACTAAGTGCAGTATTAATATAGTAAATATTTGGCATCCACATCGATTTCCCTTTATGAAAACTCAAAAATGTAGTATGAAGGTTTTAAAATCATTCCACCTCCATTGACAAATAACCTGTGGCTACAAACTAGATATAATTAGAGGAAAAGGGACATGGCAAGATGGAATCAGAATATATATATATATACAGTTGCTAAAAGATAATTACTTGAAACAACATGTTACAAAGGGAACTAGGGGTTCCATGGAGATACCATACGAGTATAATAATAATAATAAAAGTTTGTTCTGGTTAAGTTTGCATAACTCTTTTTTTTTTTTTATAAGGTTCGTCTCTCTCCCCACCTTTTCTTTTTTCTTACTTTTTTTTTTTTTTTATATTTACCCATAGAATTCACACTATTTCAGTGTGAATTCTATGAGCCAATATGCTAATCACTTGGCCAATAAGGTGGAGTCTGAAATGGCCTGGATGTGAGTCAATCTTTGCAAAATTCTGATGCAGTAAAACATAATTCTTCATCCAGACAAATTGACTGTCAGAGAACAGATATCACTAACATTATGGATATCAAATAAAGCTTGTAGAGAATTATTTACAGAAGTTCTGTTTCTGATAAGCAGGCTATAATATTTGATATGTTTATTTAAGTGGTTATTTCAGCAGAAGACATAATTTAGAGTAATATCTGGTAACTGCAAGTGATACGAATTAGTGGTATCACTGGTATACAGCAAGTTAATATCAGATGACTACTAATATCGATATCACTGGATATGATAGATGCCAAAAATATTATTATTTCACATCGAGGGAGGACTCATCTACAACTCTGTCTCCACCACTCACAATCCACCAACTGACCTCAACTACACCAATGCCATCTACCGCCGACCACCACCACTAGTATTTCTGCAGACAATCATAATATCAATGCCCACGATGGGATTCGAACCCACAGCCTTTTGGCTGGAGAGCGGTTATGCTAACCACTTGGCCAGCCAGGCTGGCCGGGTGGTTAGCGTAATTATATGGGAAATTATTATTAAAAACTATACTGTTTAATTATATAAGTTTTGCACTATGTTACAGGATGAGCCCAATGATTCATGTTAGCAGCAATAAAATAATTGAATCACATTTGTACATAAATAGCACATTTGTCAAAGAACCATCTCACCAGAATCAAAGGTCTTAGGTCAAAATCTGGAAAAGAATATTATGCTAATTCTTCATAGTTATAGTGCTGAAATAATAACTAAGACAAAATTAAGATCATCTGAAGAAGAATATACAGGAATCTAAAATGAGTGGTACAATATATGGTGATTCTATGATTAAGAGTATGAGGAGTGCTTGGCTGGTGGAACAATAGAGAGAGTGACTTTAGAAATAAAGAGAGGACATGATGCAGAAAAGATGATAGTTACAGTGGGTACAAATGACCTAAGTGGTAGTATTAATTGGGTAGCAAAAGATTTAAGAACATATTAGATATCATGAAGAAGAAAAGTGTCAAAGAGAGGATAGCGGGTGTGCTGTCTTGTTTTGACAATTATGAGTTAAGTAGACGAGCGATGATAATAAATGATATGATTGCAAGAATGTGCAAAAAAGAGGTCTGGAATTTGTTGATGTCTAGAGTGTGTTTGAAGACAAAAGACAGCTGTATGCAAGAGATGAGTTGCACCTGAACATGGAAAGTCATAAGCGATTGAAGAAGTTACTGTTTTCTGAACAAGTTGAAGTAACTGGGCAGGGGAAACTAAAATTGATAAGTTTGGGTGTAAGAGGGAGAAACTTATGCAGTGAATGTATATTTGTTGATCCTTATTTGTGGAACAAACTGCAGAATAGAGTGGATAAAAATCGGCATGGGACTACTGAAATTAGTGACATGTATATCAGTTCTAAAGCTGGTACAAGAACTAAAGGGTATCTGCAATTTTTGTATACTAATGCAAGAAGCATTCAAAACAAGAGAGAAGAATTTTTGGCATTAGTCAGTGCAATCTCACCAAAAGTTGTAGGTTACTGGAATTGAATGTGATGGGTACAGTATTTTCAGGGAGGATAGGATAGATAGAACGGGGGAGGAGAGGAGTATTGTTGATGACAGCTGATGAGTTACAGCCAATGAAAGTAGTATATCAAGAAGATAGACATGTGAATGATAGTTCATTTGAGGCGGTCTGGTGTGAAATAGTGACCAACACAACCAAATATACAGTTGGTTGATGCTATAGGCCAGGGGGTATAGGAGGTGATATTGAATTCATGTATCAGCAAATTGGGAGGAGGAAATATCACATGGCAAAAAGGAAATGGAATTCATACAACTTCTAAGAGATAATTACTTGAAACAGCACATAATTGAAGGGACTTGTGGTGTCATTGGTTCAGAGGACATATGCATAAGGTGTCCTCGTTACCTCCAATTGGTGAGAGCGATCATGTGGTATTGACTTGGGAGGTTGCAAAATTTGTGGATTTCTCTCTTAAGAAGGGGTATATACGGAACTACAGGTTAGGTAATTATAACAAGCTGCGGAGTGAGCTTTCAGCCGTCCTATGGCAGAACATATTGCAGGGGAAGGATGTTAGCAATGCATGGGATAAAATCAACATCTATCTGAGGAAGGCAATATCAGAATGTATTCCCATGGTCAGGAAGACAAACAAGGTAGGTGTTAGATGGATGAGTATTAGTATCAGGCTTGATCTGCAAAAAAAGAAAATGTTATGGAGAATTTATAAGAAGAAAGGCAATCAGTATACCCATGAGCAGTACAAGGTTCAAGCTAGGAAGGTTACCAGCATAGTAAGAAAAGCTAAATCAGATTATAAGAAGACCTTAGCCAAGGAGATCAAGGGTAATTCCAAAGAGTTCTTCCACTATGTGGCAAGTAAAAGGAAGAATAATTTTGGAAAGATAACCTTTGTGGGTGCTGATGGTATTTAAGTGATCAATTCAGATGTAATAGTGAGTGATCACTTTTCAAAAGTCTATCACCCAAGTGAGGATATCTTCAACATATACTAAGTACCTCTGATTTATTAACTTCAATTCTCACATTAGTTAATAAATCAGAGGTACTTAGTATATTGCAGAATTTAAATGCAAATGCTGCTGTAGGTTTAGATGAAATATCAGCTCGGGTGTTGCATGAACTGTGCAGTGGAATTGTCAATGCCTCTTATTGGTTATTTAACTTAAGTGTGAACTGTGGTGTGGTCCTTAGGGAGTGGAAGGAAGGAAGGCAAAGTAGTTCCTTTGCATAAAGGTGGCTCTACAACTGCGGTAGTTAATTACAGACCAATCACCATCGCGGGTGTGGTGGTAAAAGTATTGGAAAAGTTAGTTAAAGACAGAATTCAAGAATGAGTGGATCAGAATATGATACTCTATAGGGACCAACATGGTTTTATTAAAGGTCAATCTGCCTTAGCAATTTATTAACTTTTTATAATAGAATGACATCTGAGTTGGACAAAGGAAATGGCTACAGTGGTATACTTCTGGATTTTGCTAAGGCTTTTGACAGGATACCCCATGGAATACTGTTGCACAAATTGGAGCAGATGGAGATGGATACTAAACTGGTGATATAGATAAAAGAATGGCTCAGGGAGAGATACCAGAAAGTGGTGCATGGAGGAGCAGAGTCCAGGATGAGGCAGGTGACCAGTGGCTCAGGGCTTGAGCCGTTATTGTTTAATTTGTACATAAATGTTATAGGAAATGGCTTGAAGGGAGATATTCAGTTGTTTGCTGATGATGCAAAGTTGGGTAGCACAATAAAAAATCAAGCTGATGTTGAGAGTGCAGGATGATTTAAATAAACTGGAAAAATGGGCAAAAGGTAATGGATGTTAGTTCAATGTAGAAAAGTGTCAAGTTATGCATTTTGAGATTAAAAGATTACCAGCTGTGTACTACATTGATGGAACAGTACTTCAAGAGATTGCTGAGGCTAGGGACTTTGGGGGATGTTGGTGGATAGGGAGATGAAGTTCAGAGGGCACACTGCTAAGGCGTCCAAGATTGCACATAGGATTACTTTGTTATTGAAGAACATGCTAACAACCAGAGATAAAAAGGTTATTATTCTCCTTTATAAGGCATTGATACTTCCACATTTTGATTACTGTGCTCAAGTCTGGTCACATGGATTCCTTGGAGATGAGGAAGTTGTAAAGAGGGTTCAGAGGAGAGTGACTAAGTTGGTGAGTGTTGTAAAAAATGCTCCCTACACTGATAGATTGAGAGCTTGTGGATTGCGGAGGTTAGTTGATAGGCAGAGAAGAAGGGATATGATAGAAACATTTAAATTACTAAAAGGTTTTTATAAGATTGATGCAGGGGAAATATTTCAGCTGTGTGATAGTGATGGAAGAACAAAAGGTCATCCGTGGAAATTAAGGAAAAGTGTGGTTAACAAGGGTGTGAGAACAAGGTTTTTTGCCTGGAGGGTGGTGAATGAGGGGAATGCATTGCCTGACTCAATTGTGAGTTCTTTGTTTGTAAATGAATTCAAGAAGAGATATGATAGACATTGTTTTGATAGTTTGGGTCTCCTGTGATGTGTCTACTGACTCCACAAGATACCTGTACTAATAATAATGTATCTCACTACTACAAACGAGAGCATTACTAATTTGTCCAATTGCCGAGTCTAATACCTTTGGTAAATATAATAAAGTAATTACATTGGTAGCTGAAATTAGTTAGGATTAATTTATCTAGAGCTCTGTTGTTTTTAATAACAGAGCTCTAGAAAGGTCGTGGAAGGGAATTTTAATTGTATATTAGAATTTCATTATCAGCCAGTTCTAAGTATGAAAGGCTTGATGGAATTTTAGTTGTGATGGCATATGTGGAAAAAAAAAAAAAAAAAAAAAAACAGGGGAATTTTATTGCACAGGCACCTCCATGGAGTCTCCAAAGACTCATTGTGAGAGAGGCCCAAACTATCCATGCAATATCTATCTTACCTCTCCTTGAATCCATTACAGATAAAGCACTCACAACTGACTCAAGAAATCCATTCCATTCATTCAGCATCAGTTGAATACTAACATCCACTCTCCAAGCAAACAATCTACTCCTCAGATCATTGCTAACCACACTTTTACCCAATTTCTAGGGATGACCTCTTGTTCTGCCACTCTAGCCAAGTGCTGAAATATTTCCTCTGGATTAATCCGTAAAATCCTTTTAAGTTACTTAAATGTTTCTATCATATCTCTTTTTTTTTTTTTTTTGCCTATCAACCAATTTTTGCAACCCACAAACTCTCAATCTATCCCTCATAGGGAGCATTCAACAGATCACTCATCATCTTGGTCAATTGTCTCTGGCTTCTCGCAACCACTTCCTCAGTCACAAGAAACCCAGATGATCAAATCTGAGCACAGTAATCCAGATATGATCATATCAATTTTTTTTTTTTTTTTTTTTTTTGCAGACCAACCATACATTTTAACATCCATGCCAAAGAAAGATTTGGAATCCATGGCCTGAAGAATGGAGATACTATCCAGTCAGCCAACTAGGATGACTAATGCACAGAAATTATTTGTTTTTATTATTTTGTACAGCCAAAATATGAACTCTGATGTGTACTGGTTATGATCTACTATTAAACAGTTTATCTTTACTTGAATTCATATTTATGTTATTTATAATATTTATTTCTTGGTTCATTTTAAATGCTATATCATTAACTTATTTGAATATAATTAAGCTGTTATTCTGAGGTTTGCAGAAGACCCCACATTCCATCCCTCATCTAAAATACTGTACAATTAGCGACTTTCATAAAATATTGCTCAATGAACATTCATCATCATTCTATGTATGTGTACTTTCACCTATCTAATAAAATATATTGTTATAACGATCCTGTTTAGTTTTGGTTACTCCATATTCTAGGTATGCAAGCACTAACTGGGATATTACTGTATTATCATAATGATCTATACATCTATTGAGAGTACATATTAAGAATTTGATGATGATTGTGCTTATATTAGATTTGATATTTTATATGGCTACCTCTAGAGAGTCAGAGATTCAATGAGGGAGGATGTTTGTTGGCCTTGCAATGCCTAAGGCATTGCAAGGCCAACAAACATCTATCATACCTCTCCTTGAAAAGCATTCACTGAAAGTGCACTCAACATCCATTGGTGTGCCCATGATATTGCAGTATGATTTACAGTAATCCAATTATATACTTTGTGCACAAATAAAAATACAATATTATACTATACTGACTGACATCTACAAAATATTATTCAGTATTTCACTTGAGTACATATTCAGACTTAAAAGAATAAAGATGAAAATCTTTTGAAAAAAATAAAGTACCCATTATGTAATCTGTATCCAATAACTAAACCAACAGTAACTATCCAACGCTTCAAACAATGCCAAACACACAAGCTGCAGAAGAAAAGTCCTTGATATGATATTTTTATCTGATACTGACACTGGAGTTATATAATATTAACAGAAAAAAAAAAATGATGTCTTCTTTGTGTTAATTTTCCTTCTGCTTTAAAATGTAAAGTTATTTCTATATGCTCTGCTACTCTCACTACAGCTACAGTAGTTTGTTATGGTAACAATAAAAAAAAGCAACATGTTCTTTTCATATGTAAACTGACAAAAACATTAGCATTTAAATTTATATTTCCTAATATGAGAACTACAACTCCTCAAACCATGTCAAACACAGCCAAGTATTGTATATGTGCTACAGAAAGTCCATGATGTGATTTTTTTTTAGCTGATACTAATACTTAAGCTAAATAATATTAATGTAAAAGAATAAATGTCATCTGTTTTCTTTGTGTTAATTTTTCTTCTGCTTTAAAATATAAACAGTTATCCTTATATGATCTGCTACTCTCACTATAGATATAATACTTTGTTATGGTAACAAGAAAGAAATTTTGTTCTTTTATGTGTAAACTGACAAAAAGCACACTAACATTTCCATTTATATTTACTAATATGACAACTAAAATTAGTGAATATAACTTGGCTAAATCTAATGTACAAATTATTTTACTTATTCTGATCTCACTAATTATACTTTGAATATTATTTGGCATCTTATTAGATAAGATAAATCATGACAAAAACTATTCAGAAATATACTATAGCTATCATTGGTTACTATATTAATAAAATAGGGTTTTAAATTAAATTCAAGAAGGGCACTATTCTATTCAATCTTCATTCATCAACAACAAACTTTGTGTAAAATTGTTTGTAACATGTTTCTGTCATTGAAATGTGTGTATATATATATATATACACACACACACACACACATAATGTATATGGGGGGGGGGTTATAGTCAAAACAAGAATATGCTATGACATTCTTTTCTATAGTAAATATTGTAATTAACAGCTAACAATTTAAAGAAACGTATCCAGTCTATTCAAGATCTCCTAATAACAAATACTAACATATCCTATGATTACAGTGTTTTTGAATCATTTTGTTTACAAATTCTCACAAATAATAATTCTCTGTTAGAGAAATATTCTTCAATTTATACATAGATCTTAGCTAGCTGCAGGGTAAATACAATGGTACTATTTTTCTATTTCCCTGATATAATATTTTAGATGATATTTTAAAGAAATATGAAAAGTGAGGAGACACTAATAATTTACTTTCATAAAGTAAATTAAAATACAGGATGCACATGCCTGTCTAGCTGCGGAAGTAGCATTTGTTATCCATAGTGCTAGGCCCAAAAAAGAGAACATTTTGATTCTAGTCACTGACTACAGTACATTTTTCAAGCCTTTCTTCAACCAGTTCCCAGGTTAGTCTATCTCTGGCATTGGAAAGAAGGCTTTTTCTTCTGAAAACCTTTCTTCCAAAGGGTTTTTTTCATGCACTAAAGAAATTCAACTGTAGAATTCACACTGTTTCAGACAGTAACATATAATGTTCAGATTAAGGACCTCAAGATGGCAGCAGTTGATTACCATACTCTTGCCCAGATGCCAGTTAAAGTTACTATAGTCTTAGGTGAGCCATTTACAGAACAGCAGAGACTAGCTACCTACTAATCTCCAAAAGTCAGTAAGGGCTGAAATGGCCTCATGTACTACAGGATGCAAATTCAAGATTTAAATAAAAACAGAAGCAGGAAAGCAATAATATTAATTTCTAGAGTGGAATGGTTCAGGAAATTAAGCTACCAACAAAAACCTATTAATCACATTTCTATGTAAAATATATAGTTAGAAAAATAAATAAGAGCCAACAAATTAAGAAAGCAAAAAAAAAACAAAAAACTACAAGTTAATTTTCATGGACCCAGATGCTTATGGTTCACAAAAATACCCAAAGAACATCCAACTGAAGTCATACAACTATTTATAGTCAACTGTCTCTGCAATGAACTCACAGAAACCAAAGGAATAGCATAATTTGGTATAATAGAAGGTGGAATGTATACTACAGAGAATTATAAAATGATAAGCAAGCTTCAGTTTTAAAGCAATAAAAACACATTGTAATGCAGTTATGTCCATCATTCCTATATCTTTAAGGTTTAGCAGTTCCACTACGTAAGTATGCACAGAACACACCCGAAAAATCAGAATACTACCAGTTCTGATACAAACTATCATGTTGGAGGCTTAATGGATTTTTTACAACACTCAAAAAGAATTAAAATAGAATTTAATACTTCCTATATTTCGTCCTAGTCACTAGGACATCTACGGGGATTACAAAAACAGTTAATGCAACATACACACAAATAATAAACAATACTGAGCCCAACCACGTGGGTGACACTAAAGTCCTATCTAGTTGGAGCGCCCTCTAAGAGCAGTAGTAGGTGGCCTGGAATGTAAGGTGGGACCTCTGGTGATGAGTGTTTCCCAAATCTTCGGAAGCTTAATACAACCGTATTTATTCAGATTTGGTTGGTTTTTGAGAGCTGCTGCTGCTGCTTCCAAGAAAAGTCTCTCTTTCCTGAATTTGCTGTGGTGGAGCATGGTGGTTTTCTTCCAAGGTACCCTGTGGGTGGTATCCAAAATATGGTCAGCCAAGCCTGAATGGCCATAGTTGTGTTTGCAGATGTAAGACTTGTGTTCCTCTAGGCGAATGGATGCTGATCTGCCTGTCTGTCCAAAGTACGCCAGCTTACAGGAACAGGGTACTTTGTAAACTCCAGGCAGAGAGAGAGGGAGCTGATCTTTCGTAGAATGGATAAGGATAGCAAGTTTGCGGTGGGGCTTATATGCTATGTGTAGGTTGTACTTTTTTAGTATCTTGGCTATTTTTTCGGATGTGCCACGGATGTAGGGTATGGTGATGGCATTTTCAAATTCTTGTTGATGAGAAGGACGGGGAATGGGGGAGGAGTTGATTATTTTTTTGATACTGTGATCACTGTAGCCATTGGAGAAGAAAGTGTTGTGTATGTGGTTAAGCTCAGTAGTGAGGGTGGTTCCACCGGAACAAAGATTGTGGGCTCTCTTGGTAAGAGTTTTAATAATGCCATATTGTTGAGAGTGGTGGTGGTGGGAGAGTTTGTGAATGTATCTGCCTGTGTGTGTGGGTTTTCTGTATACAGTAAAGGCAAGTGTATCATTAGGCAGGCGTGTGACTAAGGTGTCTAGGAAGGGTAAGCAATTGTTCTTTTCCTTTTCCATAGTAAACTGGATTCTTGGATGTAGGCTATTGAGATTACTGAGGAAGGAGTCTAACGTGTCTGGGCCATGAGGCCAAATAGAGAACACATCATCTACATATCTTAGCCAGATAGAAGGTTTGAGTGGGGCTGAGCCTATGGCTCGTTTTTCGAAATCTTCCATATAGAAATTGGCAGGGGGGTGAGGGGGGGGGAAACCATGGCAGTTCCCTCTATCTGCTTGTAGATTTTGTTCTTCCAAGAGAAATACCCAGAGTTAATGACAAAGGAAAAGAGATCTAAGATGTCGGGGGGAAAAACGTTTTCTAAGAGAGATAAGGTGTCAGTTAAGGGAATATTGGTAAACAAAGAGAAGATATCAAAGCTTAATAGCATACTCACTGGCAGCAAGATGTGCTCAAAGCATTCTATATGGTGAAGATTTGTCAGATGAACACCTTGCTGAAAATAATTTTGCTTTTCTTGGAAGCAGCAGCTCTCAAAAACCAACCAAATCTGAATAAATACGGTTGTATTAAGCTTCCGAAGATTTGGGAAACACTCATCACCAGAGGTCCCACCTTACATTCCAGGCCACCTACTACTGCCCTTAGAGGGTGCTCCAACTAGATAGGACTTTAGTGTCACCCACATGGTTGGGCTCAGTATTGTTTATTATTTGTGTGTATGTTACATTAACTGTTTTTGTAATCCTCGTAGATGTCCTAGTGACTAGGACGAAATATAGGAAGTATTAAATTCTATTTTAATTCTTTTTGAGTGTTGTAAAAAATCCATTAAGCCTCCAACATGATGTCCTCACAGCACTTAAGCCTCTACACACGAATTCTGATACAAACTATATAGGGCATATCACTAAATTTTCTACATTTCTGAAGATAGTTGGTCCTACCAAAATGGTCTTTCATCCCATCATTTAAAAAAAGCATTTAAAATGTATTTTAAAAATTTTGGTTTTAACCCATTATTCCTCTTATGTTGGGCCTATTTTTAACAGTATTTTAAATTAAACACTTAAATTTTAATTATAATTTTAGGTTTTTTAGATCCCTTTGACTTCACTTTACATTTTATTTGGTTTTATATTCCTATTTTAACCAGGGCTTCGTATAGACGAAGCCCTTTGGCTTTGTCTATACCGATGTTCGATTCCCGTCTATGAAGCGAGGAACCTTTATCTGGTCTCTTTCGACTAAAGGCGAGTTAGTCAGTCTCATACAGAGATAGGGAGTTTTTTCCACTGGGAAACTCGGATTTTTCATCCCTCAGAAGAGGCAAACCATCCCAGTAAACACAAATGGATTACAGTCATTACTTACGACAATATGCGGAAGAGATAGGGTTCTCACCACGTGTTGTTACGCCTGTAGTTAACCATGAGTCACATCGTGGTAGTCAATCACCTACATAGAAGATGGCACATGAATGGATGGATTTTAACTCATATGATTCTCATCATATTTATCACTTTAACAACAGTTTTATTTTATTTACTATTTCCATAATCTGATGTCTTTCATTCCTTTATTTCAATGTATATTTGAGTACATTATGACTGAGTTTTACTTTAATTTTTAATATTTTATTCCATAATTTATAATAATTTATATCATTTTAAATCTTAAACCTAAATTACTCTCTTCAAATATATGTTCCCAAAAGGAAACCACTGCTATTTAATTTCCAAGAATTCCACTGTTCCAGAAGAGTTAAAACTACAAAGGAATTCCGATGATATCACTATACCATTATTTTCATATAATGTTCTGCTTCCATTAAATTCATTTAAAGCAACTTCTTTTTTTTTAATTTTGTTGACCCCAAACATGAAAGGTCACAAGACCCGTAACACTACAGTATGAGGAAGAGAGAGTGTTCCAAAGAATAAAGGTGGATGGAATGAAGGAAGCTGATGAGAAGCTAATTTGGTGTGTTCAAAGCTGGACAGTGTATGAGTGTTGGCCTGTTCTTTTGTGGTTAAAAAGAAAGCAGGGGAATGGTAGTAACTAATTCAGAGGAGTCCATGAAAGTACCTATAGAATAGGCACAGTGTGAAATAGTGCCTATGATAAAGTGACTGACTGGACTCTGTGAAGAAAAAGTAGTCTATTAAGCAGATTTCCCTCTTCTTAATATCATCAAGATTCTTAGAGGTCTTGGATGCTCCACCCCAAATGTTGGAACAGTATTCCAAAACTGTTATGATAGGTTTCACGGTATAGAAGAACACAGATGGTTAAGAAAATAACTATTTATTAACTTAAAAGCTAATATTTCGCTGGTCTTATATCCAGCATCTTCAGAGCACACAACACAAAGTTTGTTACAAAGGCAAGACAACCACAATCCGGTGTAACAGCGGGGACAGTATAAGTGATTGCAGCGTGCAACACAAGACTAAAGTCCTAATATGGCGCCATCTAGGTTAAAAAAAAAAAAAAATTCAAAGTTTTGAAATAGTAGTCCAAATGATAAAAATAAAAGTAATAAATATTAATTTGGTCTTAGGATGACTGTCTCCCAAATCTTTGGTAGATTTATACAGCCATACTTGTTAAGGTTTGGGGTATGTTTCAAGGCTTCTGTTGATTCCAGGAACAACCTCTCTGACTTGTAGAAGCTTCTGTGCAATACTTTTGTTTCTTTCCAATTGATCCTGTGTGCAGGGATGTCCAGAGCATGGTCTGCCAGACCCGACTTATCATAGCGAAAGTGTCGGATATATTTTTTGTGTTCACTGAGGCGGATGTCCACATTTCTTCCTGTCTATCCGTAGTAGGCTTGATGGCAAGAACAGGGCACTTCATAGACACCAGGATGTGATAAAGGAGTGCATTTGTCCTTGGGTGAACAGATGAGAGTTGCTAATTTTTTATGAGGTTTAAATACTGTGCGTAATTGGTGTTTGTTAAGTACCCTAGATATCTTTTCAGATGTGCCTTTAATGTATGGGATGGTGATTGTTTTGTTGTAGTCTTCTGTGGTAGATAGAGGGGATTTATGGGTAGCATTTAGTATGTTACCTATTTTACGGGGATTATAACCATTGTTTAAGAAGGTTTGACGTAGGTGAGAAAGTTCAGCAGTGAGAGCACTGTCATTGGAACAGATTGCTCTAGCTCTATGGGTTAGTGTTTTTAAGATACCATATTGTTGAGAAGGGTAATGGTGTGATTGTTTGTGTAAGTATCTCCCTGTATGTGTGGGTTTTCTGTAAACAGAAAATGATAAGGAACCTTCTGGAAGACGTGCGATTAGTGTGTCCAAGAAAGGTAGGCAGTCATTGGCTTCTAGTTCCATTGTAAAGTGGATTTTTTGGATGCTGGCTATTTAGGTGCATTAAAAATGTATTCAATGTGCCTGGGCCATGTGGCCAAATGGCAAACACATCGTCAACATAGCGTAGCCAGAGGCTAGGTTTGAGAGTGGCTGTGTTGATAGCTAATTTTTCCAGATGTTTTACGTAGAAGTTGGCTAAGGGGGGAGAAAGAGGTGAACCCATAGCTGTCCCATCTAACTGTTTGTATATTTTCCCTTTCCATGTAAAATAACCTGCCTGTACTGTGAATTTAAATAGCTGGGATATATCTGGGGGAAATTGTGAATTTAGTAAGTTAAGTGTTTCAATCAGTGGTACATTAGTGAATAATGAGGTGATATCAAAACTCACCATTAGGTCTGAACTATTTAAGGTGTGGTTTTCTAAAATACTTTTTAGATGGGTAGAATTTTTAACAAAAGAGGGAGAATTGTTTGTGTGAGTGGTTAGTAATTTTGCTAAATGTTTGGCTAGTTTATATGTAGGACTGTTTATACTATCTACAATAGGACGTAAAGGTGTACCTTGTTTGTGTATTTTTGGAGCACCATATATTCTGGGTGCTTTAACATGTATGGGTTTGAGTTTTTTGACAATTTCTTTAGGCCAGGAAGTGATTTTGTTCAGTAACTTGCACACCTTATTCTTTTGTGAGTTGGTGGGATCTCGATCTATGATTTGATATGTCGACCGGTCTTGGAGCAGTGCATGCATTTTGCTTTCATATTCTGTTGTATCCATAACTACAGTGGCGTTTCCTTTGTCTGATTTGATTATTGTAATGTGGTTATTATTGTGTAGTTCTTTTAGAGCTATTATTTCTTTATGCGGGATATTATTTTTGGGAGGCTTAGAATGGATAAGGATATTGGCCACGTCTAACCTAATATTATTGGCTATGGCTGGAGGCAAGTTGTGAATCCCACATTCAACGGAAGCCATTATTTTGGTTTTAGGCACATCTTTTGGAGTAACGGCAAAATTGTGTCCAAGACTTAATGCACTGGTGGCCTCTTTGGATAAGGTTGTCGATGATAGGTTCACAACGACGCCATCTTGATGAAAATGCGGCCACTGTGTAACATTGCATTGCTGGAGGATTTCAAATTTTTTCTGGTGTCGATTTTTCACGACTTGCCTCCAGCCATAGCCAATAATATTAGGTTAGACATGGCCAATATCCTTATCCATTCTAAGCTCAGTGAACACAAAAAATATATCCGACACTTTCGCTATGGTAAGTCGGGTCTGGCAGACCATGCTCTGGATACCCCTGCACACAGGATCAATTGGAAAGAAACAAAAGTATTGCACAGAAGCTTCTACAAGTCAGAGAGGTTGTTCCTGGAATCAACAGAAGCCTTGAAACATACCCCAAACCTTAACAAGTATGGCTGTATAAATCTACCAAAGATTTGGGAGACAGTCATCCTAAGACCAAATTAATATTTATTACTTTTATTTTTATCATTTGGACTACTATTTCAAAACTTTGAATTTTTTTTTTTTTTTAACCTAGATGGCGCCATATTAGGACTTTAGTCTTGTGTTGCACGCTGCAATCACTTATACTGTCCCCGCTGTTACACCGGATTGTGGTTGTCTTGCCTTTGTAACAAACTTTGTGTTGTGTGCTCTGAAGATGCTGGATATAAGACCAGCGAAATATTAGCTTTTAAGTTAATAAATAGTTATTTTCTTAACCATCTGTGTTCTTCTATACCGTGAAACCTATCATAACACGTCTGACGAACACATAAGCCTATCCACGCGTATAAACATTCCAAAACTGGATGGATCAGAGACTTACAGAATGTTACGAGTTGAGAGGAAGAGAAGTAATGTGAATGGAAAAGAATACCAAGCTTTTTAGAGGTTATGTGAGTAAAATATTTGTGCCAGAAGTTTTAATGAACCATATTTATTTAAATTAGGCTGATTTTTAAGAGCAGCAGCAGATTCTAAAAACAGTCTTTCTCTTCTAAATTTACTGAGCATGATGATCTTTTTCCAGTTGATTTTGTGAGCAAAGCATGGTCTGCAAGGCCAGCTTGACCATAGTCATGACTGCAGATGTCCTTTTTATGTTTTTCCATTCAGATGGTAGTCGATCTTCCTGTCCATCCATCCATAGTAGGCCAACTTGCAGGAACAGGGAACTCTATATACACTTGGAAGTGAGAGGGGGAAGGAGTTTGTCTTTAGTGGAGTGGATAAGGGTAGCTAGTTTTAAGTTAGGCTTGAAAGTGGAGCAAAGACTATTTCTTTAAGATTCTGGATATTTTTTCGATGTGTCTCGGACATAGGGATGGTGATAGATTCCTAAAATCTTTCTGAAGAGAAGGTTGTGGATTAGGAAAAGGATTATTTTTTTTATATTGTGGGAACTGTAACCACACTTTTCTATCTAATGGCTACAGTTCCCACAATATAAAAAAAAATAATCCTTTTTTTAAATAATGCACGAGAGGTCTCATTGAAACAAAGGTTATAAGCTCAATGGGTTAGTGTTTTTATGACACCATATTATTGAGAGGGGGAGGATCATGGGAAAGTTTGTGAAAGTATGTATCTGCCTGTGTGAGTGAGTTTCCTCTATACTGAAAAATACAAGTTACCATTAGGTAGGTGGGTGACCAAGGTGTCTAGAAAAGCCAGACTATTATTAGTTTCCTTTTCCACTGTAAATTGGATTATAGGGTGAAGACTATTGAGGTGACATAGAAAAGTATCTAACATGTCTGGGCTATGAGACCAAATATAAAAGACATCATCTATATATCTTAACCAGATAAAAGGTTTGAGAGGGGGGCTGTTTAGTCAAGAGCTTGTTTTTCAAAATCTTCCATTAAATATTTGGCAAGGGGAGGGGTGTAGAGGGAAGACCCCCACAGAGGTCTCCCCTCTACACCCCCCCCCTTTTATCTGTTTATAAATATAGGTACCTTCTATCTGTTTATAAATTTTGTTCTTCAAAGAGAAATAACTGGAATGGATAGCAAAGGAAAAGAGGTCAGTGATATCAAGGGGAAAAACTTTTTTTAAAAGCAATAAGGTGTCATTTAAGGGAATGTTAGTAAACAATGAAGTGATGTCAACGCTATCACCGGGTTGGGCTGTATTTTTATTATTATTGTAGCCAAGAAACAGTTTATTATTGTAGGGAGCTCCATATTAAACAAGAGCTTGCTTATCATTTTATATTTCGGCCAAAGAAGCTGCAGTTCAGAATACTACTAAGTTATTGTAGTACAGAGAATATTTCTTTCAGAATGCATTTAAATAAATCAAAGAAAAGATTTAGTAAATATATACAATTTAATTAAAGCCCATTAAAGTAAACAAAAATTAAAAGTAAAACTGTATTTAATAAAAAAAAAAAAATAAATAAATCTGTATTTAATTCAATTCATTCTGGTTTTATTATTAATGTAATACATTAATATAATCAATGTAATACAATTCTGGGATAATAAGTTGGTGTAAGGTTATCGATTCACGTTTTTTTTGTATTATCAATGGAAGAAATTACATTAAAATTAAATTAAAATGTAATGAATTCTTGTTACTGGTTAATAGATCGATACATAATAGTAAAAAAAAAAGTTAATTAAAAAATATTTCTCCCTCTTCCCAATTTATTAGGAAAAACCAAATATACATTACTGACTGAAGGTTAATGATAATCCAGCTGAAAATCAGCACTTAAGGCAATACGTGTGCTTGAGACTGATTGTTTCTGCAGTGTAAACTGTCAAATGAGAATAACAAATGGAGAAAACCTATGGATTACTATCAATAAGAGAAAGAAAGCATAGGAGGAAAAGTCAGAAGAGCAGTTCCCTAAGAACTGAAAATTCTTTTGCATTAAAATATGAGTCTGGGGAAAAAAAAAAAATCATAACATGCAGTGAATAGTCAGGAGGAAAGTTTATGATCTTTTGCACAGAAATATTCATTTCTGTCATCCTCGCTCTTCATCTGGCTTTTGAATAACTTTTATTTTTATGTTCTTATTAGTCATTGTTTCAATACATTCATTCTTAATGTTTTTCATTCTTTTAATTTTATCTAATTAAATATGACCAAATTATTTTCAGCAAGGTGTTCATCTGACAAATCTTCACCATATGGAATGCTTTGAGCACATCTTGCTGCCAGTGAGTATGCTATTAATTGGTATAACAACTGTTTTATACACTCAAACTCTGGTTTTAAAATAGTTATTTTTTTTTTCCATATATGTTCATTTAAATCCTGGCATGCATTTGAAACCTCCTTTAAGACCAACTGATCACTCACTCACTCACTGAAATGTCAGAAGTGGCACAGAAAAGAGTCCTCTAGCCTGCTGTAGAGAGCAGGCTGTAGCGAGCAAACATCTTTTGCTCACTACAGCAAGGCTTCTAAAGAATCTAATCCTTTACAGGTTTACAACCTTTCTTAGGCAAGATGAACAAAGATACTAGGAACTAAATTACTGTGATGTGAAATTATTACCATACCATAAACTTTTTCATCCATGTTTTACATACTTAGCGTGAAATGAGTGGAATAAAAGCAAACATGTATACAACAAAAATTAACCACTACAACAGCCTCCAGTTAATACTAAAGCCCAAATAGTGTAATGTAAATAAAAAAATAAAAGTAAAAAATAACCAAAGATAAATATAAAATGAATTGTGATGAGTAGTTAAGATGATTAATGAACATTAAAAAGATATCAAACTGAAAAAACAGAAGAAAGACTACAAACAAAAGCTTGCCTAGTATACTGAAAGTAGGAGTGCCCAGGAAATGTCAAGAGCAATGACACTTTGATTTATTTCAAAGTGAACACAACAGGGTGATATTTTGATAGTAAGATTTGTCTCCTTTTTCATGAACAAGTCAAACATATCCTAGCTTTTAAATTTTGGAGGAGATGCCAGTGGAAAAGGAAAGTGGAACTGGTACAGTGGAAAGGATATACCATAAGAAATATCTATTAGTTGAGTTATTAAAAAAGACAACATTATACCTAGAGGGACTGTTCAAGAAGAAAGAACTGAGCACAGCTAGAATGGGGAGGATTTGTTTAGTATTCAGATAACGAAATCAACAATTTCAGTTCATTCACTGCTGATAACAAATACCCGAGCATTTCTCTACTATGTATAATTAAGACAATTCAGATGGAGTTATGGAGAGCAAGAAAAAAGTTCATGAACGAAACAGTGAAAAAGTATGAAAGGAGGAAAAGTTTTTAAAGAGAAAAAAACTGAAATGCAAGTCTAAAAAAAAGATAAAATGCTGAAAGTGATTAAAGAGTGGTTGATACAACAAATGAAGAACACGTAAGAAAGTTTCAGCCAGAAATGACTGCACAAGGAGGAACTTTTAGATTGGTATTTGCAGGCAAGGAATATCACATGAATATAAGTGCCATCTTTAGGTTGGAAAATTTGCTTTAAGCAAGTTTGGTAAGTGAGATGAAAAACTCCGCTAGTGAAAATTCGACTTCAGTATGGATACATAGGTCAGAAATGTATCCATACCAACAACAGCCTCCAGTTAATACTAAAGCCCAAATAGTGTAATGTAAATAAAAAAATAAAAGTAAAAAATAACCAAAGATAAATGAAAAAAGTAGACTGTTGAAAGTTTATTTTTCACTTGGTTAGACTATAATAAATTTAGTTTAATCCTTTATCCAAGTGTGGGCAAACAAAGTTTGCGCCTGAAAGTATCTTCAGGACTGGGGTAAGGTGGTACAACATCAGGCAACTCGTTGCAAAGGTGGAGCAAGCTAACATCACTCCTATCTCAGTATCTCCCATAATGCAAAACACATCTCCTTGTGGATATTTATAATGTTATGCATTAAGGGAAGAGCCACCACCCAGACTAAAATAACAGATACCAAAAATTTGGCAACTCCTATAGGTAGAGATGGCCTTGCTAATGCTTCTGCCTGGTATCTCCACTTGGGCCTGGCTCCCACTGAAGAGACCTCAATAAAGGTCAAAACCAGTCTGGGTAGTGACCCTTCCCTTAATGCATAACATTATACATATCCACAAAGAGATGTGTTTTGCATTATGAGAGATACTGAGATAGGAGTGATGTTAGCTTGCTCCACCTTTGCAATGAGTTCCCAGGTGTTGTACCACCTTACCCAAGTCCTGAAGATACTTTCAGGAGCAAACTTTGTTTGCTGACACTTGGATAAAGGATTAAACTAAATTTATTATAGTCTAACCAAGTGAAAAATAAACTTTCAACATCTTTCTCTAAATCCAGAGTAATTTAATAAAAAGGTGGCATACTGTTTGGCAACTCCTATAGGTAGAGATGACCTTGCTAATGCTTCTGCCTGGTATTTCCACTTGGGCCTGGCTCCCACTGAAGAGACCTCAATAAAGGTCGAAACTGGTCTGGATAGTGGCCCTTCCCTTAATGCATAACATTATACATATCTGCAAGGAGATATGTTTTGCATTATGGGAGATACCGAGAATGGAGTGATGTTAGCTTGCTCCACCTTTGCAACAAGTTGCCTGGTGTTGTACCGCCTTACCCCAGTCCTGAAGATACTTTCAGGTGCAAACTTTGTTTGCTCACACTTGGATAAAGGAAAAAAAAAGTAGACTGTTTATATACATGCATGTGTGTGAGAGTGGGGACATGTACAATGACGATCACATGTTTCTAAAATGGATGTGAAAGAAAGCATCCATAGAAGGGTTCAGAACAGAATCTTCTGTTCACATCTTTTAACCAAATACTTGGCCATCTACCAATGGAGTCATACAAAACTGTGCCTGAAAGCACAAATTATAACCTACATAAGAAAAAAAATGCCACCATAAATACTAGTACTATTTAGAAAGAAGTGCATGATGTGGGACAATATGGTAGTAGTGTCAATGCACATAAACAAATGCTCTTTGCTTATTAATATTGGTGTTTGATAATGGCTGATTATATGTGGTGATCATTCAATAATAATAATGTAAATGTAATCATAGTACTTAATCATGTAGTGCTGTCATAGTAGCCTGAACACCCTTTTAGGATACATATCAGGAAATTGATGACGATGATCATTCAGTGCAAAACATATAGAGGATATGATATCTTTCTGGCATTCTTTTCATGATGCACATTTTATAAGAAAAGAGATATTTCACACTGATAACACAATTTCTACAGGAAATTATCATTTCTGGAATAATGCTCAGTGGCAATGATTGCTGCCTCTATATAATTAGGACTACTGAACACTGAGCTAATTTTAATGAAATTTCTTGAAAATTTTTCCATGAATTACTCTTTCTAATCAACACCATATAGATGGAGAGAGAGAGAGAGAGAGAAATAGATATGTGTGCTCATATAGTAGGTGCAGACCTACTATGTGAGGCCACAAATTCTGATAAGAAATATACATGTACAAATAGTTTATGTATATAACACCGACTTTTTAGTGATTTTTTCCCCTCCATACAAATATGCAAATTTTATAACTACTTTTTAAATGACAGTGAAAGGAACATTCATAAACATTAATGTTCATAAGCATACAATTAACTTATGAATTATAATTTCCTTCTACTTATTTGGCATTTACTTTAATGAATTTAACTTGTTTTCACAAGAGCTACTGTTTTCACTTTGCTGAAAATTCTTAAGATGCTAACATCTTATAAAGCACAGACAAAATAATCAGTGAAGTTTGATTTGGTTTCAGCATCCAAGCTTCATTAAAAATTACTCATTATTACAAGGCTATCTTTCAGAGTGATATCAGCCAACTAAATATTGCAATTAAGTGGAGAGGGGAGAAGGAAAAAATAATCTTATAATAAAAATCATTCACAGTACAAAAATTTTGTGTTGGACTATCATAAATAGGTATATTTGCAAAATGATAATAATGAAATGACCAGTCAGGACCTAACATAATATTATTTTTAATCCACTTATTCATCAAAGAATTAAACAGAAAAATTCCTCAAAGTGAATTTATACCAGAATTTAAACCCAGAAACACAGACAGTAATTAAAATCCATCCACTTGAAAGTTTAAAAATGAATTTTTTTTTTTAAATTTCAAAACTTTACAGCACTACTTAAAAGAATGAATTAAGTTATTTGTATCTTAATAACAAATAAATTTTAAGAAGAAAAAAAAATTACAGACATTAGACCTCATAATTAGAAGACATTGCACCAAAGAGAAAAGTTAAAAATGCTTGCTAATCTTGGATATCAAACATTCTCTTTTGCATGTACTGAACTACCCACAAATATGTAATTAAGTTGATATTGGCGCTAGAGTGGCTGAAGAACGTGGCGGTGGATTTCAGCTGTGGTAAAAAAAAAAAAAGTGTTCTTAAAGGTGTATAGTGTGACTTTTGTTGCGAATTGTGCTACATTTCCTTCAGTAATACAAGTATTCTTTGGTGGTGCTGCTTTTGGAATTTAGTTGTTTATATTGGGTTATTTTTGGGTTATCGAGAGGGCGAGGTCAGAGTCAGACATTGCGGTGGAAGAAAAGATAAGTTTTCATTAGTGTTACATCAGGAAGAGAATACAGAAAATGGAAGTAACCACTGGATCAGTATTTCAAACCTTTAGAGTGGCTGGTTTGCACGATGTATATCAAATTGGAAAAAGTACCAAGGAGGCCAGAGTATCATTTGATGGAACTGCAAAGGCCATTAATTCTTTAGTTCGCATTGGTGTAGCTAAGAGTGAGCCTATTATTTTAAACAGGCCACATGAGTTGGCAAGTTTTACACTCTCGTTGGAGTAGATTCAGATATATTAGTGGGAAGTAATTCTAACCTACCTCAAGTCATTCTTCTGATGATTAATTTGAATAGCTATAGTGGATCATTGATAATTCCTTACGAACCACCTGCAAGACTGTTTGAAAACCAGTAGTACATAGAGTTCTTTTCCTACTCTATGAACAGCAGGAGAGGATTAGTGGAAGTTTGGTTACAAGCACACAGCATTTTAGTCTTAATGATTTTCTGCAATATCGTCATTTAGGAAGTCCAGTGTTGGCCACTCTTTTAAATTTCCAGTATGGGATGTGCGGTAATGGATTCCCTAAATGCTATAACAGGTGTTTATACTGATTCAATGCAGAAAAGCAAGCCAAGTTTGGCGCTAGTGAACTGATAGTTTGTCTCATCCTTTCTTAAGACTGTGTACATAATGTGACAATTGAGTGAATGCAAATTTCAAATACACAATTCAGTTTTAATGTGGAGAAGTTGTCAAAGAACATTTACAATTTTTTTGGCTTAAAAGTTTTCGTGCTCATTAAAACTGAGATGCTTTGTTATTCAAATTATTTGATAATGTTTAGTTTCTTAGTTTTAGTTGTAAACTGGGTTTACACCATATACTGTAAATGCACCTTATTTCTCTTATACAAAATTAACAAAATAATTTAGTGATATCAAGCATCTACTCTCTATGTGAAGTTAATGCACATTAAGTAATACATTTATGGAGATTCCTTATATTAGAATATTTTTGAGCTGGAATATAAAAATTGGATTATTTCCATTGCTTATCATATAGAATATACTCAATGTG